>NW_026904097.1:0-142594 GCF_024500275.1 Phycodurus eques | reverse complement strand
TGATAACACGTTGTTCCAACCAGGGACACGTCTTTAGTTTAGGTTTGCTCGTTCTCCCGATTTGTGATCTTCGTGTGAGGGCGTCCTCTCCCTGAATAGCTGACCGTATGTCCACACACAGCAACAAGGACGTTTTCGTGAGTGCGTCAACGTAATTACCACCAACCCCCCACCCTACAACACCCCCCACCCCACCCACCCTCCCCCCACCACCCACCCCCTATGTACGTCAAAATCTCTACACCCCATCCTCCATCCCCCAAGGAAACTTACGTTGAAGTAAGCGCGCCGAGCTCGTAAAATGCCCACAGGTGTCCTGGCTCGGTCCCAAAATGTCTACATGGAGTAGTTCAGCATCACATCGTCGATCTGATGGCATTGCCATACAGGATTTCGATTGAGTGCATGTTATGATATGTGCAACTGATACAATAACAGAAACGAAATAAGATGTGTTTTTTTATTCATTTTCCGACACCTGAGGTGAACAAAGGACCTTACTAACTTTACTGAGCGGAAACCGAGGGGCTGTGACGCTCGACCGTCACGTTCGGGCCCCCACGACCTCCGAGAGGGTGGAAGAGGCCTCCCCCTGAAAGCTAGCTGGATTTCCCACCGAGGCGTTGTCTCTTCCCCTTGGGATGAAACCAAGTCATATTTTTGACGTTTTAGGCATGAATCATCATACAGCCGGTAGCTGACAGCTAAGTTATAGTCCTCGCTAAATACGTGATCCTGCCACATTAATTCATCTAAATATAGAATAAACGACTACATAAAAGTCTTGTGCATTAGGCATATTAGTCAATAGTGATAGCCCCCCATCATATAAAAGTACTTACATGGATTGAGGATGATTATACCCCCGATATGTGTCTGTGATAGTGAAAAACACGAAATAAACAATCAAGGTTTGAACGTCCCTCGGCGTGCCCCCCCCTACAGGAAACAAGTACCAGCAGTTCTGTAACATATTGTGAATTGGCCTATGCCTGTCTCCAGTTATAGCCAAGTGCGACTACGGATCCTACTACACGGCCAAAGCATCCACTCCTCCTAAGAACACGTCTGGATTCTGTCTAGCTCATTCTCCATCGCTGGTTAGCTTTCTGATTACATTGCTCGCTTGTTCAAATCTTAAAGGCCCAAATCTGTGAATCCTCCACCAAAGTCATACATTTGTAAACCTTGGGTTGGTGGGTGGGGGGGGAAAAAAAGCAATCACAAAAATCACATCCCAGACTTAGATAACGGGCAAATCAAACGTCATGCAAGCAAGTAGAATTTATATGAGCTGTATAGGTTATTTATTGTCGGGTAAATGTTTGAGGTTTATACGGAACTTACTGTATTTGTGCTAGGCATGTTAAGTTTGCCCTAAGTTGCTGAATTTAATTTGGCTAATCAAATTACAGCTAATATTGAAGTTATTTCTATTTGCTACTCATGTTAATGACGTAATCAGTTAGTGTAACTTGTTGGTGTAACATACCAAGTAATCGGGAAACGGTTGGCAGATCATGCTTTTCTTGTACTGTGGATAAGAGGTACTCCTTCCTGCGCCTGGTGCACATGCAGCTGCTGAAACTAACTAACTAAAAAGTCTACTTTTTACTAACCTTGTTACGTTTTCGAATAAGCAATCAGACAAAGTACGACCATAGTTTTCCTTCGTGTATAATACCGCAATTTCCCATTTTATTCCCCGCCGAAAAACAATTGCAGAGGTCAATAGTTCGCATTATAGTCATTAGGCTGTAGGGGGCAAATGGAAAAGAAAACTCATTCATTTTAATAGGTTTATAGGCCAGCCATCTAGTGGTATACCGAAAAAGCTGTGACACTTTCATTACAAAATGCCAAAAACACCGCCACCCTTAGTTGTTTATAGATATGTGTAGCCTAACACTTTCATTCCAATATGACAAGGGTACGTACTCGCACTGCATAGACTGTATGTACATTGTAGCTCCATACGCTTTCCACCATACCCTGGCAAGGAATTTGTCAATGTTCTTTTTTAATTGATTATCCTACTTGCTATTCAATGTATTCGAATTTTTCTTTATATTGACTGATGACCTGAACGACAACCCATCGTTAAATTTCTTTATTGATAGCTTTGTTTTGACATTAACAATGCTTCTGCGCAGGTGGTACAGATAATAATTTAATTTGAAAAACTCCTACAGTTGAATCACAAAATTAAACATGCGTTTCGCGTCTTGCGTGACTCCTCGTCCCTTCACATGTTTTCTGTAAAGAATTGTACCAGCTTACAAATTCTGAAGATTAAGCGACCTAAAGATCGAAAATAGGGGGCTGTGCCGCAAGGATGCCCCTAATTATCCGGCTGGGGTGAGTCGTGCTCGTTGCGGATTCGTATCCGATGAAGCGAAACTGAGTGCTTCAACGCTCGCCGCTCGGCCCCACAGCCGACCAGAGACTCGGAGGAGGCCTCGTCTGAAAACTGGATTCCCACCGATCGTTTGTTTCAAATCTTAGCCCACGAGCTCAAAAGTAAGCGCTAAAAAGTTCTGCCAAAGTCACATAGGTTGTCATGTTACAATTTAGTCAAGAAAGGCCTAGTACTGGAGCGAAACCGAGTGCTTCGACGCTCGCCGTTCGGCCCCACGACCTCCGAGAGGCTTGGAAGAGGCCTCCCTTGAAAGCTGGATTCCCAAGGCTTGTCTGTGTGAAATCCTAGCCCGCTCGGCTGAAATTAAGCGACCTAAAGTTGTGCCGAAGTCAAATCGGTCGTCATGGTACTCGAGCGAAACTGAGTGCTGTAACGCTTGCCGCTCGGCCCCAGAGCCGTCCAGAGACTCGGGGGAGGCCTCCCCTGAAAGCTGGATTCCCATCGATCGTTTGTTTAAAATCTTAGCCCACTAGCTCAAAAGTAAGCGCTAAAATGTCCTGCCAAAGTCACATAGGTTGTCATGTTACAATTTAGTGAATAAAGGCCTACTACTGGAGCGAAACCGAGTGCATTGACGCTCGCCGTTCGGCCCCACGACCTCTGAGAGGCTTGGAAGAGGCCTCCCCTGAAAGCTGGATTCCCAAGGATTGTCTGTGTGAATTCCTAGCCCGCTAGGCGGAAATTAAGTGACCTAAAGTCGTGCCTAAGTCAAATCGGTCGTCATGGTACTCGATCGAAACTGAGTGCTTTAACGCTCGCCGCTCGGCCACACAGCCGTCCAAAGACTCGGGGGTGGCCTCCCCTGAAAGCTGGATTCCCACCGATCGTTTGTTTCAAATCTTAGCCCACTAGCCCAAAAGTAAGCGCTAAAAAGTCCTGCCAAAGTCACATAGGTTGTCATGTTACAATTTAGTCAATAAAGGCCTACTACTGGACCGAAACTGAGTGCTTTGACGCTCGCCGTTCGGCCCCACGACCTCTGAGAGGCTTGGAAGAGGCCTCCCCTGAAAGCTGGATTCCCACCAATCGTTTATTTCAAATCTTAGCCAAGTAGCTGAAAAGTAGGCGCTAAAAAGTCCTGCCAAAATCACATAGGTCGTCATGTTACAATTTAGTCAATAAAGGCCTATTAGTGGACCGAAACAGAGTGCTTTAACGCTCGCCGCTCGGCCCCACAGCTGTCCAGAGACTCGGTGGAGGCCTCCCCTGAAAGCTGGATTCCCAAGGATTGTCTGTGTGAATTCCTAGCCCGCTAGGCTGAAATTAAGTGACCTAAAGTCGTGCCGAAGTCAAATCGGTCGTAATGGTATTCGAGCGAAACTGAGTGCTTTCACGCTCGCCACTCGGCCCCACAGCCGTCCAGAGACTCGGGGGAGGCCTCCCCTGAAAGCTGGATTCCCACCGATCGGTTTTTTCAAATCTTAGCCCACTAGCTCAAAAGTAAGCGCTAAAAAGTCCTGCCAAAGTCACATAGGTTGTCATGTTACAATTTAGTCAATAAAGGCCTACTACTGGACCGAAACTGAGTGCTTTGACGCTCGCCGTTCGGCCCCACGACCTCCGAGAGGCTTGGAAGAGGCCTCCCCTGAAAGCTGGATTCCCACCGATCGTTTATTTCAAATCTTAGCCAAGTAGCCGAAAAGTAGGCGCTAAAAAGTCCTGCCAAAATCACATAGGTCGTCATGTTACAATTTAGTCAATAAAGGCCTAATACTGGAGCGAAACCGAGTGCTTTGACGCTCGCCGTTCGGCCCCACGACCTCTGAGAGGCTTGGAAGAGGCCTCCCCTGAAAGCTGGATTCCCAAAGATTGTCTGTGCTAATTCCTAGCCCGCTAGCTCAAACGTAAGCGCTAAAAAGTCCAGCCAAAATCACATAGGTCGTCATGTTACAATTTAGTCAATAAAGGCCTATTACTGGACCGAAACAGAGTGCTTTAACGCTCGCCGCTCAGCCCCACAGCTGTCCAGAGACTCGGGGGAGGCCTCCCCTGAAAGCTGGATTCCCACCGATCGTTTATTTCAAATCTTAGCCAAGTAGCTGAAAAGTAGGCGCTAAAAAGTCCTGCCAAAATCACATAGGTCGTCATGTTACAATTTAGTCAATAAAGGCCTATTAGTGGACTGAAACAGAGTGCTTTAACGCTCGCCGCTCGGCCCCACGGCTGTCCAGAGACTCGGTGGAGGCCTCCCCTGAAAGCTGGATTCCCACCGATCGTTTGTTTAAAATCTTAGCCCACTAGCTCAAAAGTAAGCGCTAAAATGTCCTGCCAAAGTCACATAGGTCGTCATGTTACAATTTAGTGAATAAAGGCCTACTACTGGAGCGAAACAGAGTCCATTGACGCTCGCCGTTCGGCCCCACGACCTCTGAGAGGCTTGGAAGAGGCCTCCCCTGAAAGCTGGATTCCCAAGGATTGTCTGTGTGAATTCCTAGCCCGCTAGGCTGAAATTAAGTGACCTAAAGTCGTGCCGAAGTCAAATCGGTCGTAATGGTATTCAAGCGAAACGGAGTGCTTTAACGCTCGCCACTCGGCCCCACAGCCGTCCAGAGACTCGGGTGAGGCCTCCCCTGAAAGCTGGATTCCCACCGACCGTTTGTTTCAAATCTTAGCCCACTAGCTCAAAAGTAAGCGCTAAAAAGTCCTGCCAAAGTAACATAGGTCGTCATGTTACAATTTAGTCAATAGAGGCCTACTACTGGAGTGAAACCGAGTGCTTCGACGCTCGCCGTTCGGCCCAACGAGCTCCGAGAGGCTTGGAAGAGGCCTCCCTTGAAAGCTGGATCCCCACGGCTTGTCTGTGTGAATTCCTAGCCCGCTCGGCTGAAGTTAAGCGACCTAAAGTCGTGCCGAAGTCAAATCGGTCGTCATGGTACTCGAGCGAAACTGAGTGCTTCAACGCTCGCCGCTCGGCCCCACAGCCGACCAGAGACTCGGAGGAGGCCTCGTCTGAAAACTGGATTCCCACCGATCGTTTGTTTCAAATCTTAGCCCACGAGCTCAAAAGTAAGCGCTAAAAAGTTCTGCCAAAGTCACATAGGTTGTCATGTTACAATTTAGTCAAGAAAGGCCTAGTACTGGAGCGAAACCGAGTGCTTCGACGCTCGCCGTTCGGCCCCACGACCTCCGAGAGGCTTGGAAGAGGCCTCCCTTGAAAGCTGGATTCCCAAGGCTTGTCTGTGTGAAATCCTAGCCCGCTCGGCTGAAATTAAGCGACCTAAAGTTGTGCCGAAGTCAAATCGGTCGTCATGGTACTCGAGCGAAACTGAGTGCTGTAACGCTTGCCGCTCGGCCCCAGAGCCGTCCAGAGACTCGGGGGAGGCCTCCCCTGAAAGCTGGATTCCCATCGATCGTTTGTTTAAAATCTTAGCCCACTAGCTCAAAAGTAAGCGCTAAAATGTCCTGCCAAAGTCACATAGGTTGTCATGTTACAATTTAGTGAATAAAGGCCTACTACTGGAGCGAAACCGAGTGCATTGACGCTCGCCGTTCGGCCCCACGACCTCTGAGAGGCTTGGAAGAGGCCTCCCCTGAAAGCTGGATTCCCAAGGATTGTCTGTGTGAATTCCTAGCCCGCTAGGCGGAAATTAAGTGACCTAAAGTCGTGCCTAAGTCAAATCGGTCGTCATGGTACTCGATCGAAACTGAGTGCTTTAACGCTCGCCGCTCGGCCACACAGCCGTCCAAAGACTCGGGGGTGGCCTCCCCTGAAAGCTGGATTCCCACCGATCGTTTGTTTCAAATCTTAGCCCACTAGCTCAAAAGTAAGCGCTAAAAAGTCCTGCCAAAGTCACATAGGTTGTCATGTTACAATTTAGTCAATAAAGGCCTACTACTGGACCGAAACTGAGTGCTTTGACGCTCGCCGTTCGGCCCCACGACCTCTGAGAGGCTTGGAAGAGGCCTCCCCTGAAAGCTGGATTCCCACCAATCGTTTATTTCAAATCTTAGCCAAGTAGCTGAAAAGTAGGCGCTAAAAAGTCCTGCCAAAATCACATAGGTCGTCATGTTACAATTTAGTCAATAAAGGCCTATTAGTGGACCGAAACAGAGTGCTTTAACGCTCGCCGCTCGGCCCCACAGCTGTCCAGAGACTCGGTGGAGGCCTCCCCTGAAAGCTGGATTCCCAAGGATTGTCTGTGTGAATTCCTAGCCCGCTAGGCTGAAATTAAGTGACCTAAAGTCGTGCCGAAGTCAAATCGGTCGTAATGGTATTCGAGCGAAACTGAGTGCTTTCACGCTCGCCACTCGGCCCCACAGCCGTCCAGAGACTCGGGGGAGGCCTCCCCTGAAAGCTGGATTCCCACCGACCGTTTGTTTCAAATCTTAGCCCACTAGCTCAAAAGTAAGCGCTAAAAAGTCCTGCCAAAGTCACATAGGTCGTCATGTTACAATTTAGTCAATAAAGGCCTACTACTGGAGCGAAACAGAGTGCTTTGACGCTCGCCGTTCGGCCCCACGACCTCCGAGAGGCTTGGAAGAGGCCTCCCCTGAAAGCTGGATTCCCACCGATCGTTTATTTCAAATCTTAGCCAAGTAGCAGAAAAGTAGGCACTAAAAAGTCCTGCCAAAATCACATAGGTCGTCATGTTACAATTTAGTCAATAAAGGCCTACTACTGGAGCGAAACCGAGTGCTTTGACGCTCGCCGTTCGGCCCCACGACCTCTGAGAGGCTTGGAAGAGGCCTCCCCTGAAAGCTGGATTCCCACCGATCGTTTGTTTTAAATCTTAGCCCACTAGCTCAAACGTAAGCGCTAAAAAGTCCTGCCAAAATCACATAGGTCGTCATGTTACAATTTAGTCAATTAAGGCCTATTAGTGGACCGAAACAGAGTGCTTTAACGCTCGCCGCTCGGCCCCACAGCTGTCCAGAGTCTCGGTGGAGGCCTCCCCTGAAAGCTGGATTCCCACCGATCGTTTGTTTAAAATCTTAGCCCACTAGCTCAAACGTAAGCGCTAAAATGTCCTGCCAAAGTCACATAGGTCGTCATGTTACAATTTAGTGAATAAAGGCCTACTACTGGAGCGAAACCGAGTGCATTGACGCTCGCCGTTCGGCCCCACGACCTCTGAGAGGCTTGGAAGAGGCCTCCCCTGAAGGCTGGATTCCCAAGGATTGTCTGTGTGAATTCCTAGCCCGCTAGGCTGAAATTAAGTGACCTAAAGTCGTGCCGAAGTCAAATCGGTCGTAATGGTATTCGAGCGAAACTGAGTGCTTTAACGCTCGCCACTCGGCCCCACAGCCGTCCAGAGACTCGGGGGAGGCCTCCCCTGAAAGCTGGATTCCCACCGATCGTTTTTTTCAAATCTTAGCCCACTAGATCAAAAGTAAGCGCTAAAAAGTCCTGCCAAAGTCACATAGGTTGTCATGTTACAATTTAGTCAATAAAGGCCTACTACTGGACCGAAACTGAGTGCTTTGACGCTCGCCGTTCGGCCCCACGACCTCCGAGAGGCTTGGAAGAGGCCTCCCCTGCAAGTTGGATTCCCACCGATCGTTTATTTCAAATCTTAGCCAAGTAGCCGAAAAGTAGGCGCTAAAAAGTCCTGCCAAAATCACATAGGTCGTCATGTTACAATTTAGTCAATAAAGGCCTATTACTGGACCGAAACAGAGTGCTTTAACGCTCGCCACTCAGCCCCACAGCTGTCCAGAGACTCGGGGGAGGCCTCCCCTGAAAGCTGGTTTCCCACCGATCGTTTGTTTCAAATCTTAACCCACTAGATCAAAAGTAAGCGCTAAAAAGTCCTGCCAAAGTAACATAGGTCGTCATGTTACAATTTAGTCAATAAAGGCCTACTACTGGAGTGAAACAGAGTGCTTCGACGCTCGCCGTTCGGCCCCATGAGCTCCGAGAGGCTTGGAAGAGGCCTCCCTTGAAAGCTGGATTCCCACCGATCGTTTGTTTTAAATCTTAGCCCACTAGCTCAAACGTAAGCGCTAAAAAGTCCTGCCAAAATCACATAGGTCGTCATGTTACAATTTAGTCAATAAAGGCCTACTACTGGCGCGAAACCGAGTGCTTTGACGCTCGCCGTTCGGCCCCACGACCTCTGAGAGGCTTGGAAGAGGCCTCCCCTGAAAGCTGGATTCCCAAGGATTGTCTGTGTGAATTCCTAGCCCGCTAGCTCAAACGTAAGCACTAAAAAGTCCAGCCAAAATCACATAGGTCGTCATGTTACAATTTAGTCAATAAAGGCCTATTAGTGGACCGAAACAGAGTGCTTTAACGCTCGCCGCTCAGCCCCACAGCTGTCCAGAGACTCGGGGGAGGCCTCCCCTGAAAGCTGGTTTCCCACCGATCGTTTGTTTCAAATCTTAACCCACTAGATAAAAAGTAAGCGCTAAAAAGTCCTGCCAAAGTCACATAGGTTGTCATGTTACAATTTAGTCAATAAAGGCCTACTACTGGAGCGAAACCGAGTGCTTCGACACTCGCCGTTCGGCCCCACGAGCTCCGAGAGGCTTGGAAGAGGCCTCCCTTGAAAGCTGGATTCCCACGGCTTGTCTGTGTGAGTTCCTAGCCCGCTCGGCTGAAGTTAAGCGACCTAAAGTCGTGCCGAAGTCAAATCGGTCGTCATGGTACTCGAGCGAAACTGAGTGCTTTAACGCTCTCCGCTCGGCCCCACAGCTTTCCAGAGACTCGGGGGAGGCTTCCCCTGAAAGCTGGTTTCCCACCGATCGTTTGTTTCAAATCTTAACCCACTAGATCAAAAGTAAGCGCTAAAAAGTCCTGCCAAAGTAACATAGGTCGTCATGTTACAATTTAGTCAATAAAGGCCTACTACTGGAGTGAAACAGAGTGCTTCGACGCTCGCCGTTCGGCCCCACGAGCTCCGAGAGGCTTGGAAGAGGCCTCCCTTGAAAGCTGGATTCCCACCGATCGTTTGTTTTAAATCTTAGCCCACTAGCTCAAACGTAAGCGCTAAAAAGTCCTGCCAAAATCACATAGGTCGTCATGTTACAATTTAGTCAATAAAGGCCTATTACTGGACCGAAACAGAGTGCTTTAACGCTCGCCACTCAGCCCCACAGCTGTCCAGAGACTCGGGGGAGGCCTCCCCTGAAAGCTGGTTTCCCACCGATCGTTTGTTTCAAATCTTAACCCACTAGATCAAAAGTAAGCGCTAAAAAGTCCTGCCAAAGTCACATAGGTTGTCATGTTACAATTTAGTCAATAAAGGCCTACTACTGGAGCGAAACCGAGTGCTTCGACGCTCGCCGTTCGGCCCCACGAGCTCCGAGAGGCTTGGAAGAGGCCTCCCTTGAAAGCTGGATTCCCACGGCTTGTCTGTGTGAGTTCCTAGCCCGCTCGGCTGAAGTTAAGCGACCTAAAGTCGTGCCGAAGTCAAATCGGTCGTCATGGTACTCGAGCGAAACTGAGTGCTTTAACGCTCGCCGCTCGGCCCCACAGCCGTCCAGAGACTCGGGGTTGGCCTCCCCTGAAAGCTGGATTCCCACTGATCGTTTGTTTAAAATCTTAGCCCACTAGCTCAAAAGTAAGCGCTAAAAAGTCCTGCCAAAGTCACATAGGTCGTCATGTTACAATTTAGTCAATAAAGGCCTACTACTGGAGCGAAACCGAGTGCTTTGACGCTCGCCGTTCGGCCCCACGACCTCCGAGAGGCTTGGAAGAGGCCTTCCCTGAAAGCTGGATTCCCACCGATCGTTTATTTCAAATCTTAGCCAAGTAGCTGAAAAGTAGGCGGTAAAACGTCCTGCCAAAATCACATAGGTCGTCATGTTACAATTTAGTCAATAAAGGCCTACTACTGGAGAGAAACCGAGTGCTTTGACGCTCGCCGTTCGGCCCCACAGCCGTCCAGAGACTCGGGGGAGGCCTCCCCTGAAAGCTGGATTCCCACCGATCGTTTGTTTCAAATCTTAGCCCACTAGCTCAAAATTAAGCGCTAAAAAGTCCTGCCAAAGTAACATAGGTCGTCATGTTACAATTTAGTCAATAAAGGCCTACTACTGGAGTGAAACAGAGTGCTTCGACGCTCGCCGTTCGGCCCCACGACCTCCGAGAGGCTTGGAAGAGGCCTCCCTTGAAAGCTGGATTCCCAAGGCTTGTCTGTGTGAATTCCTAGCCCGCTCGGCTGAAATTAAGCGACCTAAAGTTGTGCCGAAGTCAAATCGGTCGTCATGGTACTCGAGCGAAACTGAGTGCTTTAACGCTTGCCGCTCGGCCCCAGAGCCGTCCAGAGACTCGGGGGAGGCCTCCCCTGAAAGCTGGATTCCCATCGATCGTTTGTTTAAAATCTTAGCCCACTAGCTCAAAAGTAAGCGCTAAAATGTCCTGCCAAAGTCACATAGGTCGTCATGTTACAATTTAGTGAATAAAGGCCTACTACTGGAGCGAAACCGAGTGCATTGACACTCGCCGTTCGGCCCCACGACCTCTGAGAGGCTTGGAAGAGGCCTCCCCTGAAAGCTGGATTCCCAAGGATTGTCTGTGTGAATTCCTAGCCCGCTAGGCGGAAATTAAGTGACCTAAAGTCGTGCCTAAGTCAAATCGGTCGTCATGGTACTCGAGCGAAACTGAGTGCTTTAACGCTCGCCGCTCGGCCACACAGCCGTCCAAAGACTCGGGGGTGGCCTCCTCTGAAAGCTGGATTCCTACCGATCGTTTATTTCAAATCTTAGCCAAGTAGCTGAAAAGTAGGCGCTAAAAAGTCCTGCCAAAATCACATAGGTCGTCATGTTACAATTTAGTCAATAAAGGCCTATTAGTGGACCGAAACAGAGTGCTTTAACGCTCGCCGCTCCGCCCCACAGCTGTCCAGAGACTCGGTGGAGGCCTCCCCTGAAAGCTGGATTCCCACCGATCGTTTGTTTAAAATCTTAGCCCACTAGCTCAAAAGTAAGCGCTAAAATGTCCTGCCAAAGTCACATAGGTCGTTATGTTACAATTTAGTGAATAAAGGCCTACTACTGGAGCGAAACCGAGTCCATTGACGCTCGCCGTTCGGCCCCACGACCTCTGAGAGGCTTGGAAGAGGCCTCCCCTGAAAGCTGGATTCCCAAGGATTGTCTGTGTGAATTCCTAGCCCGCTAGGCTGAAATTAAGCGACCTAAAGTCGTGCCGAAGTCAAATCGGTCGTAATGGTATTCAAGCGAAACAGAGTGCTTTAACGCTCGCCACTCGGCCCCACAGCCGTCCAGAGACTCGGGGGAGGCCTCCCCTGAAAGCTGGATTCCCACCGATCGTTTTTTTTTCAAATCTTAGCCCACTAGCTCAAAAGTAAGCGCTAAAAAGTCCTGCCAAAGTCACATAGGTTGTCATGTTACAATTTAGTCAATAAAGGCCTACTACTGGACCGAAACTGAGTGCTTTGACGCTCGCCGTTCGGCCCCACGACCTCCGAGAGGCTTGGAAGAGGCCTCCCCTGAAAGCTGGATTCCCACCGATCGTTTATTTCAAATCTTAGCCCACTAGCTCAAACGTAAGCGCTAAAAAGTCCTGCCAAAATCACATAGGTCGTCATGTTACAATTTAGTCAATTAAGGCCTTTTACTGGACCGAAACGGAGTGCTTTAACGCTCGCCGCTCGGCCCCACAGCTGTCCAGAGACTCGGTGGAGGCCTCCCCAGAAAGCTGGATTCCCACCGATCGTTTGTTTCAAATCTTAGCCCACTAGTTCAAAAGTAGGCGCTAAAAAGTCCTGCCAAAGTCACATAGATCGTCATGTTACAATTTAGTCAATAAAGGCCTACTACTGGAGAGAAACCGAGTGCTTTGAAGATTGCCGTTCGGCCCCACAGCCGTCCAGAGACTTGGGGGAGGCCTCCCCTGAAAGCTGAATTCCCACCGATCGTTTGTTTCAAATCTTAGCCCACTAGATCAAAAGTAAGCGCTAAAAAGTCCTGCCAAAGTCACATAGATCGTCATGTTACAATTTAGTCAATAAAGGCCTACTACTGGAGCGAAACCGAGTGCTTCGACGCTCGCCGTTCGGCCCCACGAGCTCCGAGAGGCTTGGAAGAGGCCTCCCTTGAAAGCTGGATTCCCACGGCTTGTCTGTGTGAAATCCTAGCCCGCTCGGCTGAAGTTAAGCGACCTAAAGTCGTGCCGAAGTCAAATCGGTCGTCATGGTACTCGAGCGAACCGGAGTGCTTTGACGCTCGCCGTTCGGCCCCACAGCCGTCCAGAGACTCGGGGGAGGCCTCCCCTGAAAGCTGGATTCCCACCGATCGTTTGTTTCAAATCTTAGCCCACTAGCTAAAAAGTAAGCGCTAAAAAGTCCTGCCAAAGTAACATAGGTCGTCATGTTACAATTTAGTCAATAAAGGCCTACTACTGGAGTGAAACCGAGTGCTTCGACGCTCGCCGTTCGGCCCCACGAGCTCCGAGAGGCTTGGAAGAGGCCTCCCTTGAAAGCTGGATTCCCACGGCTTGTCTGTGTGAATTCCTAGCCCGCTCGGCTGAAGTTAAGCGACCTAAAGTCGTGCCGAAGTCAAATCGGTCGTCATGGTACTCGAGCGAAACTGAGTGCTTTAACGCTCGCCGCTCGGCCCCACAGCCGACCAGAGACTCGGAGGAGGCCTCGTCTGAAAACTGGATTCCCACCGATCGTTTGTTTCAAATCTTAGCCCACTAGCTCAAAAGTAAGCGCTAAAAAGTTCTGCCAAAGTCACATAGGTTGTCATGTTACAATTTAGTCAAGAAAGGCCTACTACTGGAGCGAAACCGACTGCTTCGACGCTCGCCGTTCGGCCCCACGACCTCCGAGAGGCTTGGAAGAGGCCTCCCTTGAAAGCTGGATTCCCAAGGCTTGTCTGTGTGAATTCCTAGCCCGCTCGGCTGAAATTAAGCGACCTAAAGTTGTGCCGAAGTCAAATCGGTCGTCATGGTACTCGAGCGAAACTGAGTGCTTTAACGCTTGCCGCTCGGCCCCACAGCCGTCCAGAGACTCGGGGGAGGCCTCCCCTGAAAGCTGGATTCCCATCGATCGTTTGTTTAAAATCTTAGCCCACTAGCTCAAAAGTAAGCGCTAAAATGTCCTGCCAAAGTCACATAGGTCGTCATGTTACAATTTAGTGAATAAAGGCCTACTACAGGAGCGAAACCGAGTGCTTTGACGCTCGCCGTTCGGCCCCACGACCTCCGAAAGGCTTGGAAGAGGCCTCCCCTGAAAGCTGGATTCCCACTGATCGTTTATTTCAAATCTTAGCCAAGTAGCTGAAAAGTAAGCGCTAAAAAGTCCTGCCAAAGTAACATAGGTCGTCATGTTACAATTTAGTCAATAAAGGCCTACTACTGGAGTGAAACAGAGTGCTTCGACGCTCGCCGTTCGGCCCCACGAGCTCCGAGAGGCTTGGAAGAGGCCTCCCTTGAAAGCTGGATTCCCACCGATCGTTTGTTTTAAATCTTAGCCCACTAGCTCAAACGTAAGCGCTAAAAAGTCCTGCCAAAATCACATAGGTCGTCATGTTACAATTTAGTCAATAAAGGCCTACTACTGGCGCGAAACCGAGTGCTTTGACGCTCGCCGTTCGGCCCCACGACCTCTGAGAGGCTTGGAAGAGGCCTCCCCTGAAAGCTGGATTCCCAAGGATTGTCTGTGTGAATTCCTAGCCCGCTAGCTCAAACGTAAGCACTAAAAAGTCCAGCCAAAATCACATAGGTCGTCATGTTACAATTTAGTCAATAAAGGCCTATTAGTGGACCGAAACAGAGTGCTTTAACGCTCGCCGCTCAGCCCCACAGCTGTCCAGAGACTCGGGGGAGGCCTCCCCTGAAAGCTGGTTTCCCACCGATCGTTTGTTTCAAATCTTAACCCACTAGATAAAAAGTAAGCGCTAAAAAGTCCTGCCAAAGTCACATAGGTTGTCATGTTACAATTTAGTCAATAAAGGCCTACTACTGGAGCGAAACCGAGTGCTTCGACACTCGCCGTTCGGCCCCACGAGCTCCGAGAGGCTTGGAAGAGGCCTCCCTTGAAAGCTGGATTCCCACGGCTTGTCTGTGTGAGTTCCTAGCCCGCTCGGCTGAAGTTAAGCGACCTAAAGTCGTGCCGAAGTCAAATCGGTCGTCATGGTACTCGAGCGAAACTGAGTGCTTTAACGCTCTCCGCTCGGCCCCACAGCTTTCCAGAGACTCGGGGGAGGCTTCCCCTGAAAGCTGGTTTCCCACCGATCGTTTGTTTCAAATCTTAACCCACTAGATCAAAAGTAAGCGCTAAAAAGTCCTGCCAAAGTAACATAGGTCGTCATGTTACAATTTAGTCAATAAAGGCCTACTACTGGAGTGAAACAGAGTGCTTCGACGCTCGCCGTTCGGCCCCACGAGCTCCGAGAGGCTTGGAAGAGGCCTCCCTTGAAAGCTGGATTCCCACCGATCGTTTGTTTTAAATCTTAGCCCACTAGCTCAAACGTAAGCGCTAAAAAGTCCTGCCAAAATCACATAGGTCGTCATGTTACAATTTAGTCAATAAAGGCCTATTACTGGACCGAAACAGAGTGCTTTAACGCTCGCCACTCAGCCCCACAGCTGTCCAGAGACTCGGGGGAGGCCTCCCCTGAAAGCTGGTTTCCCACCGATCGTTTGTTTCAAATCTTAACCCACTAGATCAAAAGTAAGCGCTAAAAAGTCCTGCCAAAGTCACATAGGTTGTCATGTTACAATTTAGTCAATAAAGGCCTACTACTGGAGCGAAACCGAGTGCTTCGACGCTCGCCGTTCGGCCCCACGAGCTCCGAGAGGCTTGGAAGAGGCCTCCCTTGAAAGCTGGATTCCCACGGCTTGTCTGTGTGAGTTCCTAGCCCGCTCGGCTGAAGTTAAGCGACCTAAAGTCGTGCCGAAGTCAAATCGGTCGTCATGGTACTCGAGCGAAACTGAGTGCTTTAACGCTCGCCGCTCGGCCCCACAGCCGTCCAGAGACTCGGGGTTGGCCTCCCCTGAAAGCTGGATTCCCACTGATCGTTTGTTTAAAATCTTAGCCCACTAGCTCAAAAGTAAGCGCTAAAAAGTCCTGCCAAAGTCACATAGGTCGTCATGTTACAATTTAGTCAATAAAGGCCTACTACTGGAGCGAAACCGAGTGCTTTGACGCTCGCCGTTCGGCCCCACGACCTCCGAGAGGCTTGGAAGAGGCCTTCCCTGAAAGCTGGATTCCCACCGATCGTTTATTTCAAATCTTAGCCAAGTAGCTGAAAAGTAGGCGGTAAAACGTCCTGCCAAAATCACATAGGTCGTCATGTTACAATTTAGTCAATAAAGGCCTACTACTGGAGAGAAACCGAGTGCTTTGACGCTCGCCGTTCGGCCCCACAGCCGTCCAGAGACTCGGGGGAGGCCTCCCCTGAAAGCTGGATTCCCACCGATCGTTTGTTTCAAATCTTAGCCCACTAGCTCAAAATTAAGCGCTAAAAAGTCCTGCCAAAGTAACATAGGTCGTCATGTTACAATTTAGTCAATAAAGGCCTACTACTGGAGTGAAACAGAGTGCTTCGACGCTCGCCGTTCGGCCCCACGACCTCCGAGAGGCTTGGAAGAGGCCTCCCTTGAAAGCTGGATTCCCAAGGCTTGTCTGTGTGAATTCCTAGCCCGCTCGGCTGAAATTAAGCGACCTAAAGTTGTGCCGAAGTCAAATCGGTCGTCATGGTACTCGAGCGAAACTGAGTGCTTTAACGCTTGCCGCTCGGCCCCAGAGCCGTCCAGAGACTCGGGGGAGGCCTCCCCTGAAAGCTGGATTCCCATCGATCGTTTGTTTAAAATCTTAGCCCACTAGCTCAAAAGTAAGCGCTAAAATGTCCTGCCAAAGTCACATAGGTCGTCATGTTACAATTTAGTGAATAAAGGCCTACTACTGGAGCGAAACCGAGTGCATTGACACTCGCCGTTCGGCCCCACGACCTCTGAGAGGCTTGGAAGAGGCCTCCCCTGAAAGCTGGATTCCCAAGGATTGTCTGTGTGAATTCCTAGCCCGCTAGGCGGAAATTAAGTGACCTAAAGTCGTGCCTAAGTCAAATCGGTCGTCATGGTACTCGAGCGAAACTGAGTGCTTTAACGCTCGCCGCTCGGCCACACAGCCGTCCAAAGACTCGGGGGTGGCCTCCTCTGAAAGCTGGATTCCTACCGATCGTTTATTTCAAATCTTAGCCAAGTAGCTGAAAAGTAGGCGCTAAAAAGTCCTGCCAAAATCACATAGGTCGTCATGTTACAATTTAGTCAATAAAGGCCTATTAGTGGACCGAAACAGAGTGCTTTAACGCTCGCCGCTCCGCCCCACAGCTGTCCAGAGACTCGGTGGAGGCCTCCCCTGAAAGCTGGATTCCCACCGATCGTTTGTTTAAAATCTTAGCCCACTAGCTCAAAAGTAAGCGCTAAAATGTCCTGCCAAAGTCACATAGGTCGTTATGTTACAATTTAGTGAATAAAGGCCTACTACTGGAGCGAAACCGAGTCCATTGACGCTCGCCGTTCGGCCCCACGACCTCTGAGAGGCTTGGAAGAGGCCTCCCCTGAAAGCTGGATTCCCAAGGATTGTCTGTGTGAATTCCTAGCCCGCTAGGCTGAAATTAAGCGACCTAAAGTCGTGCCGAAGTCAAATCGGTCGTAATGGTATTCAAGCGAAACAGAGTGCTTTAACGCTCGCCACTCGGCCCCACAGCCGTCCAGAGACTCGGGGGAGGCCTCCCCTGAAAGCTGGATTCCCACCGATCGTTTTTTTTTCAAATCTTAGCCCACTAGCTCAAAAGTAAGCGCTAAAAAGTCCTGCCAAAGTCACATAGGTTGTCATGTTACAATTTAGTCAATAAAGGCCTACTACTGGACCGAAACTGAGTGCTTTGACGCTCGCCGTTCGGCCCCACGACCTCCGAGAGGCTTGGAAGAGGCCTCCCCTGAAAGCTGGATTCCCACCGATCGTTTATTTCAAATCTTAGCCCACTAGCTCAAACGTAAGCGCTAAAAAGTCCTGCCAAAATCACATAGGTCGTCATGTTACAATTTAGTCAATTAAGGCCTTTTACTGGACCGAAACGGAGTGCTTTAACGCTCGCCGCTCGGCCCCACAGCTGTCCAGAGACTCGGTGGAGGCCTCCCCAGAAAGCTGGATTCCCACCGATCGTTTGTTTCAAATCTTAGCCCACTAGTTCAAAAGTAGGCGCTAAAAAGTCCTGCCAAAGTCACATAGATCGTCATGTTACAATTTAGTCAATAAAGGCCTACTACTGGAGAGAAACCGAGTGCTTTGAAGATTGCCGTTCGGCCCCACAGCCGTCCAGAGACTTGGGGGAGGCCTCCCCTGAAAGCTGAATTCCCACCGATCGTTTGTTTCAAATCTTAGCCCACTAGATCAAAAGTAAGCGCTAAAAAGTCCTGCCAAAGTCACATAGATCGTCATGTTACAATTTAGTCAATAAAGGCCTACTACTGGAGCGAAACCGAGTGCTTCGACGCTCGCCGTTCGGCCCCACGAGCTCCGAGAGGCTTGGAAGAGGCCTCCCTTGAAAGCTGGATTCCCACGGCTTGTCTGTGTGAAATCCTAGCCCGCTCGGCTGAAGTTAAGCGACCTAAAGTCGTGCCGAAGTCAAATCGGTCGTCATGGTACTCGAGCGAACCTGAGTGCTTTGACGCTCGCCGTTCGGCCCCACAGCCGTCCAGAGACTCGGGGGAGGCCTCCCCTGAAAGCTGGATTCCCACCGATCGTTTGTTTCAAATCTTAGCCCACTAGCTAAAAAGTAAGCGCTAAAAAGTCCTGCCAAAGTAACATAGGTCGTCATGTTACAATTTAGTCAATAAAGGCCTACTACTGGAGTGAAACCGAGTGCTTCGACGCTCGCCGTTCGGCCCCACGAGCTCCGAGAGGCTTGGAAGAGGCCTCCCTTGAAAGCTGGATTCCCACGGCTTGTCTGTGTGAATTCCTAGCCCGCTCGGCTGAAGTTAAGCGACCTAAAGTCGTGCCGAAGTCAAATCGGTCGTCATGGTACTCGAGCGAAACTGAGTGCTTTAACGCTCGCCGCTCGGCCCCACAGCCGACCAGAGACTCGGAGGAGGCCTCGTCTGAAAACTGGATTCCCACCGATCGTTTGTTTCAAATCTTAGCCCACTAGCTCAAAAGTAAGCGCTAAAAAGTTCTGCCAAAGTCACATAGGTTGTCATGTTACAATTTAGTCAAGAAAGGCCTACTACTGGAGCGAAACCGACTGCTTCGACGCTCGCCGTTCGGCCCCACGACCTCCGAGAGGCTTGGAAGAGGCCTCCCTTGAAAGCTGGATTCCCAAGGCTTGTCTGTGTGAATTCCTAGCCCGCTCGGCTGAAATTAAGCGACCTAAAGTTGTGCCGAAGTCAAATCGGTCGTCATGGTACTCGAGCGAAACTGAGTGCTTTAACGCTTGCCGCTCGGCCCCACAGCCGTCCAGAGACTCGGGGGAGGCCTCCCCTGAAAGCTGGATTCCCATCGATCGTTTGTTTAAAATCTTAGCCCACTAGCTCAAAAGTAAGCGCTAAAATGTCCTGCCAAAGTCACATAGGTCGTCATGTTACAATTTAGTGAATAAAGGCCTACTACAGGAGCGAAACCGAGTGCTTTGACGCTCGCCGTTCGGCCCCACGACCTCCGAAAGGCTTGGAAGAGGCCTCCCCTGAAAGCTGGATTCCCACTGATCGTTTATTTCAAATCTTAGCCAAGTAGCTGAAAAGTAGGCGCTAAAACGTCCTGCCAAAATCACATAGGTCGTCATGTTACAATTTAGTCAATAAAGGCCTACTACTGGAGAGAAACCGAGTGCTTTGACGCTCGCCGTTCGGCCCCACAGCCGTCCAGAGACTCGGGGGAGGCCTCCCCTGAAAGCTGGATTCCCACCGATCGTTTGTTTCAAATCGTAGCCCACTAGCTCAAAAGTAAGCGCTAAAAAGTCCTGCCAAAGTAACATAGGTCGTCATGTTACAATTTAGTCAATAAAGGCCTACTACTGGACCGAAACTGAGTGCTTTGACGCTCGCCGTTCGGCCCCACGACCTCAGAGAGGCTTGGAAGAGGCCTCCCCTGAAAGCTGGATTCCCACCGATCGTTTATTTCAAATCTTAGCCAAGTAGCCGAAAAGTAGGCGCTAAAAAGTCCTGCCGAAATCACATAGGTCGTCATGTTACAATTTAGTCAATAAAGGCCTACTACTGGAGCGAAACCGAATGCTTTGACGCTCGCCGTTCGGCCCCACGACCTCTGAGAGGCTTGGAAGAGGCCTCCCCTGAAAGCTGGATTCCCACCGATCGTTTGTTTTAAATCTTAGCCCACTAGCTCAAACGTAAGCGCTAAAAAGTCCTGCCAAAATCACATAGGTCGTCATGTTACAATTTAGTCAATAAAGGCCTATTACTGGACCGAAACGGAGTGCTTTAACGCTCGCCGCTCGGCCCCACAGCTGTCCAGAGACTCGGTGGAGGCCTCCCCTGAAAGCTGGATTCCCACCGATCGTTTGTTTCAAATCTTAGCCCACTAGTTCAAAAGTAGGCGCTAAAAAGTCCTGCCAAAGTCACATAGATCGTCATGTTACAATTTAGTCAATAAAGGCCTACTACTGGAGAGAAACCGAGTGCTTTGAAGCTCGCCGTTCGGCCCCACAGCCGTCCAGAGGCTTGGGGGAGGCCTCCCCTGAAAGCTGAATTCCCACCGATCGTTTGTTTCAAATCTTAGCCCACTAGATCAAAAGTAAGCGCTAAAAAGTCCTGCCAAAGTCACATAGGTTGTCATGTTACAATTTAGTCAATAAAGGCCTACTACTGGAGCGAAACCGAGTGCTTCGACGCTCGCCGTTCGGCCCCACGAGCTCCGAGAGGCTTGGAAGAGGCCTCCCTTGAAAGCTGGATTCCCACGGCTTGTCTGTGTGAATTCCTAGCCCGTTCGCCTGAAGTTAAGCGACCTAAAGTCGTGCCGAAGTCAAATCGGTCGTCATGGTACTCGAGCGAACCTGAGTGCTTTAACGCTCGCCGCTCGGCCCCACAGCCGTCCAGAGACTCGGGGGTGGCCTCCCCTGAAAGCTGGATTCCCACCGATCGTTTATTTCAAATCTTAGCCAAGTAGCCGAAAAGTAGGCGCTAAAAAGTCCTGCCGAAATCACATAGGTCGTCATGTTACAATTTAGTCAATAAAGGCCTACTACTGGAGCGAAACCGAATGCTTTGACGCTCGCCGTTCGGCCCCACAACCTCTGAGAGGCTTGGAAGAGGCCTCCCCTGAAAGCTGGATTCCCACCGATCGTTTGTTTTAAATCTTAGCCCACTAGCTCAAACGTAAGCGCTAAAAAGTCCTGCCAAAATCACATAGGTCGTCATGTTACAATTTAGTCAATAAAGGCCTATTACTGGACCGAAACGGAGTGCTTTAACGCTCGCCGCTCGGCCCCACAGCTGTCCAGAGACTCGGTGGAGGCCTCCCCTGAAAGCTGGATTCCCACCGATCGTTTGTTTCAAATCTTAGCCCACTAGTTCAAAAGTAGGCGCTAAAAAGTCCTGCCAAAGTCACATAGATCGTCATGTTACAATTTAGTCAATAAAGGCCTACTACTGGAGAGAAACCGAGTGCTTTGAAGCTCGCCGTTCGGCCCCACAGCCGTCCAGAGGCTTGGGGGAGGCCTCCCCTGAAAGCTGAATTCCCACCGATCGTTTGTTTCAAATCTTAGCCCACTAGATCAAAAGTAAGCGCTAAAAAGTCCTGCCAAAGTCACATAGGTTGTCATGTTACAATTTAGTCAATAAAGGCCTACTACTGGAGCGAAACCGAGTGCTTCGACGCTCGCCGTTCGGCCCCACGAGCTCCGAGAGGCTTGGAAGAGGCCTCCCTTGAAAGCTGGATTCCCACGGCTTGTCTGTGTGAATTCCTAGCCCGTTCGCCTGAAGTTAAGCGACCTAAAGTCGTGCCGAAGTCAAATCGGTCGTCATGGTACTCGAGCGAACCTGAGTGCTTTAACGCTCGCCGCTCGGCCCCACAGCCGTCCAGAGACTCGGGGGTGGCCTCCCCTGAAAGCTGGATTCCCACCGATCGTTTGTTTAAAATCTTATCCCACTAGCTCAAAAGTAAGCGCTAAAAAGTCCTGCCAAAGTCACATAGGTCGTCATGTTACAATTTAGTCAATAAAGGCCTACTACTGGAGCGAAACCGAGTGCTTTGACGCTCGCCGTTCGGCCCCACGACCTCCGAAAGGCTTGGAAGAGGCCTCCCCTGAAAGCTGGATTCCCACCGATCGTTTATTTCAAATCTTAGCCAAGTAGCTGAAAAGTAGGCGCTAAAACGTCCTGCCAAAATCACATAGGTCGTCATGTTACAATTTAGTCAATAAAGGCCTACTACTGGAGAGAAACCGAGTGCTTTGACGCTCGCCGTTCGGCCCCACAGCCGTCCAGAGACTCGGGGGAGGCCTCCCCTGAAAGCTGGATTCCCACCGATCGTTTGTTTCAAATCTTAGCCCACTAGCTAAAAAGTAAGCGCTAAAAAGTCCTGCCAAAGTAACATAGGTCGTCATGTTACAATTTAGTCAATAAAGGCCTACTACTGGAGTGAAACAGAGTGCTTCGACGCTCGCCGTTCGGCCCCACGAGCTCCGAGAGGCTTGGAAGAGGCCTCCCTTGAAAGCTGGATTCCCACGGCTTGTCTGTGTGAATTCCTAGCCCGCTCGGCTGAAGTTAAGCGACCTAAAGTCGTGCCGAAGTCAAATCGGTCGTCATGGTACTCGAGCGAAACTGAGTGCTTTAACGCTCGCCGCTCGGCCCCACAGCCGACCAGAGACTCGGAGGAGGCCTCGTCTGAAAACTGGATTCCCACCGATCGTTTTTTTCAAATCTTAGCCCACTAGCTCAAAAGTAAGCGCTAAAAAGTTCTGCCAAAGTCACATAGGTTGTCATGTTACAATTTAGTCAAGAAAGGCCTACTACTGGAGCGAAACCGACTGCTTCGACGCTCGCCGTTCGGCCCCACGACCTCCGAGAGGCTTGGAAGAGGCCTCCCTTGAAAGCTGGATTCCCAAGGCTTGTCTGTGTGAATTCCTAGCCCGCTCGGCTGAAATTAAGCGACGTTAAAGCACTCAGTTTCGCTCGAGTACCATGACGACCGATTTGATTTCGGCACGACTTTAGGTCGCTTAACTTCCGCCGAGCGGGCTAGGAATTCACACAGACAAGCCGTGGGAATCCAGCTTTCAAGGGAGGCCTCTTCCAAGCCTCTCGGAGCTCGTGGGGCCGAACGGCGAGCGTCGAAGTCACATAGGTTGTCATGTTACAATTTAGTCAATAAAGGCCTACTACAGGAGCGAAACCGAGTGCATTGACGCTCGCCGTTCAGCCCCACGACCTCTGAGAGGCTTGGAAGAGGCCTCCCCTGAAAGCTGGATTCCCAAGGATTGTCTGTGTGAATCCCTAGCCCGCTAGGCTGAAATTAAGTGACCTAAAGTCGTGCCGAAGTCAAATCGGTCGTAATGGTATTCGAGCGAAACTGAGTACTTTAACGCTCGCCACCTGGCCCCACAGCCGTCCAGAGACTCGGGGGAGGCCTCCCCTGAAAGCTGGATTCCCATTGATCGTTTGTTTAAAATCTTAGCCAACTAGCTCAAAAGTAAGCGCTAAAATGTCCTGCCAAAGTCACATAGGTTGTCATGTTACAATTTAGTCAATAAAGGCCTACTACTGGACCGAAACTGAGTGCTTTGACGCTCGCCATTCGGCCCCACGACCTCCGAGAGGCTTGGAAGAGGCCTCCCCTGAAAGCTGGATTCCCACCGATCGTTTATTTCAAATCGTAGCCAAGTAGCTGAAAAGTAAGCGCTAAAACGTCCTGCCAAAATCACATAGGTCGTCATGTTACAATTTAGTCAATAAAGGCCTACTACTGGAGAGAAACCGAGTGCTTTGACGCTCGCCGTTCGGCCCCACAGCCGTCCAGAGACTCGGGGGAGGCCTCCCCTGAAACCTGGATTCCGACCGATCGTTTGTTTCAAATCTTAGCCCACTAGCTCAAAAGTAAGCGCTAAAAAGTTCTGCCAAAGTCACATAGGTTGTCATGTTACAATTTAGTCAAGAAAGGCCTACTACTGGAGCGAAACCGACTGCTTCGACGCTCGCCGTTCGGCCCCACGACCTCCGAGAGGCTTGGAAGAGGCCTCCCTTGAAAGCTGGATTCCCAAGGCTTGTCTGTGTGAATTCCTAGCCCGCTCGGCTGAAATTAAGCGACCTAAAGTTGTGCAGAAGTCAAATCGGTCGTAATGGTATTCGAGCGAAACTGAGTACTTTAACGCTCGCCACTCGGCCCCACAGCCGTCCAGAGACTCGGGGGAGGCCTCCCCTGAAAGCTGGATTCCCACCGATCGTTTGTTTCAAATCTTAGCCCACTAGCTCAAAAGTAAGCGCTAAAAAGTCCTGCCAAAGTCACATAGGTTGTCATGTTACAATTTAGTCAATAAAGGCCTACTACTGGACCGAAACCGAGTGCTTTGACGGTCGCCGTTCGGCCCCACGACCTCCGAAAGGCTTGGAAGAGGCCTCCCCTGAAAGCTGGATTCCCACCGATCGTTTATTTCAAATCTTAGCCAAGTAGCTGAAAAGTAGGCGCTAAAACGTCCTGCCAAAATCACATAGGTCGTCATGTTACAATTTAGTCAATAAAGGCCTACTACTGGAGTGAAACCGAGTGCTTCGACGCTCGCCGTTCGGCCCCACGAGCTCCGAGAGGCTTGGAAGAGGCCTCCCTTGAAAGCTGGATTCCCACGGCTTGTCTGTGTGAATTCCTAGCCCGCTCGGCGGAAGTTAAGCGACCTAAAGTCGTGCCGAAATCAAATCGGTCGTCATGGTACTCGAGCGAAACTGAGTGCTTTAACGCTCGCCGCTCGGCCCCACAGCCGACCAGAGACTCGGAGGAGGCCTCGTCTGAAAACTGGATTCCCACCGATCGTTTGTTTCAAATCTTAGCCCACTAGCTCAAAAGTAAGCGCTAAAAAGGTCTGCCAAAGTCACATAGGTTGTCATGTTACAATTTAGTCAATAAAGGCCTACTACAGGAGCGAAACCGAGTGCATTGACGCTCGCCGTTCAGCCCCACGACCTCTGAGAGGCTTGGAAGAGGCCTCCCCTGAAAGCTGGATTCCCAAGGATTGTCTGTGTGAATCCCTAGCCCGCTAGGCTGAAATTAAGTGACCTAAAGTCGTGCCGAAGTCAAATCGGTCGTAATGGTATTCGAGCGAAACTGAGTACTTTAACGCTCGCCACCTGGCCCCACAGCCGTCCAGAGACTCGGGGGAGGCCTCCCCTGAAAGCTGGATTCCCATTGATCGTTTGTTTAAAATCTTAGCCAACTAGCTCAAAAGTAAGCGCTAAAATGTCCTGCCAAAGTCACATAGGTTGTCATGTTACAATTTAGTCAATAAAGGCCTACTACTGGACCGAAACTGAGTGCTTTGACGCTCGCCATTCGGCCCCACGACCTCTGAGAGGCTTGGAAGAGGCCTCCCCTGAAAGCTGGATTCCCACCGATCGTTTATTTCAAATCTTAGCCAAGTAGCTGAAAAGTAGGCGCTAAAAAGTCCTGCCAAAATCACATAGGTCGTCATGTTACAATTTAGTCAATAAAGGCCTACTACTGGAGAGAAACCGAGTGCTTTGACGCTCGCCGTTCGGCCCCACAGCCGTCCAGAGACTCGGGGGAGGCCTCCCCTGAAAGCTGGATTCCCACCGATCGTTTGTTTCAAATCTTAGCCCACTAGCTCAAAAGTAAGCGCTAAAAAGTCCTGCCAAAGTAACATAGGTCGTCATGTTACAATTTAGTCAATAAAGGCCTACTACTGGAGTGAAACCGAGTGCTTCGACGCTCGCCGTTCGGCCCCACGAGCTCCGAGAGGCTTGGAAGAGGCCTCCCTTGAAAGCTGGATTCCCACGGCTTGTCTGTGTGAATTCCTAGCTCGCTCGGCGGAAGTTAAGCGACCTAAAGTCGTGCCGAAGTCAAATCGGTCGTCATGGTACTCGAGCGAAACTGAGTGCTTTAACGCTCGCCGCTCGGCCCCACAGCCGACCAGAGACTCGGAGGAGGCCTCGTCTGAAAACTGGATTCCCACCGATCGTTTGTTTCAAATCTTAGCCCACTAGCTCAAAAGTAAGCGATAAAAAGTCCTGCCAAAGTCACATAGGTTGTCATGTTACAATTTAGTCAATAAAGGCCTACTACTGGACCGAAACTGAGTGCTTTGACGCTCGCCGTTCGGCCCCACGACCTCCGAGAGGCTTGGAAGAGGCCTCCTCTGAAAGCTGGATTCCCACCGATCGTTTATTTCAAATCTTAGCCAAGTAGCTGAAAAGTAGGCGCTAAAAAGTCCTGCCAAAATCACATAGGTCGTCATGTTACAATTTAGTCAATAAAGGCCTATTAGTGGACCGAAACAGAGTGCTTTAACGCTCGCCGCTCCGCCCCACAGCTGTCCAGAGACTCGGTGGAGGCCTCCCCTGAAAGCTGGATTCCCACCGATCGTTTGTTTAAAATCTTAGCCCACTAGCTCAAAAGTAGGCGCTAAAATGTCCTGCCAAAGTCACATAGGTCGTTATGTTACAATTTAGTGAATAAAGGCCTACTACTGGAGCGAAACCGAGTCCATTGACGCTCGCCGTTCGGCCCCACGACCTCTGAGAGGCTTGGAAGAGGCCTCCCCTGAAAGCTGGATTCCCACCGATCGTTTGTTTTAAATCTTAGCCCACTAGCTCAAACGTAAGCGCTAAAAAGTCCTGCCAAAATCACATAGGTCGTCATGTTACAATTTAGTCAATTAAGGCCTTTTACTGGACCGAAACGGAGTGCTTTAACGCTCGCCGCTCGGCCCCACAGCTGTCCAGAGACTCGGTGGAGGCCTCCCCTGAAAGCTGGATTCCCACCGATCGTTTGTTTCAAATCTTAGCCCACTAGTTCAAAAGTAGGCGCTAAAAAGTCCTGCCAAAGTCACATAGATCGTCATGTTACAATTTAGTCAATAAAGGCCTACTACTGGAGAGAAACCGAGTGCTTTGAAGCTCGCCGTTCGGCCCCACAGCCGTCCAGAGGCTTGGGGGAGGCCTCCCCTGAAAGCTGAATTCCCACCGATCGTTTGTTTCAAATCTTAGCCCACTAGATCAAAAGTAAGCGCTAAAAAGTCCTGCCAAAGTCACATAGGTTGTCATGTTACAATTTAGTCAATAAAGGCCTACTACTGGAGCGAAACCGAGTGCTTCGACGCTCGCCGTTCGGCCCCACGAGCTCCGAGAGGCTTGGAAGAGGCCTCCCTTGAAAGCTGGATTCCCACGGCTTGTCTGTGTGAATTCCTAGCCCGTTCGGCTGAAGTTAAGCGACCTAAAGTCGTGCCGAAGTCAAATCGGTCGTCATGGTACTCGAGCGAACCTGAGTGCTTTAACGCTCGCCGCTCGGCCCCACAGCCGTCCAGAGACTCGGGGGTGGCCTCCCCTGAAAGCTGGATTCCCACCGATCGTTTGTTTAAAATCTTATCCCACTAGCTCAAAAGTAAGCGCTAAAAAGTCCTGCCAAAGTCACATAGGTTGTCATGTTACAATTTAGTCAATAAAGGCCTACTACTGGACCGAAACTGAGTGCTTTGACGCTCGCCATTCGGCCCCACGACCTCCGAGAGGCTTGGAAGAGGCCTCCCCTGAAAGCTGGATTCCCACCGATCGTTTATTTCAAATCGTAGCCAAGTAGCTGAAAAGTAAGCGCTAAAACGTCCTGCCAAAATCACATAGGTCGTCATGTTACAATTTAGTCAATAAAGGCCTACTACTGGAGAGAAACCGAGTGCTTTGACGCTCGCCGTTCGGCCACACAGCCGTCCAGAGACTCGGGGGAGGCCTCCCCTGAAACCTGGATTCCCACCGATCGTTTGTTTCAAATCTTAGCCCACTAGCTAAAAAGTAAGCGCTAAAAAGTCCTGCCAAAGTAACATAGGTCGTCATGTTACAATTTAGTCAATAAAGGCCTACTACTGGAGTGAAACCGAGTGCTTCGACGCTCGCCGTTCGGCCCCACGAGCTCCGAGAGGCTTGGAAGAGGCCTCCCTTGAAAGCTGGATTCCCACGGCTTGTCTGTGTGAATTCCTAGCCCGCTCGGCGGAAGTTAAGCGACCTAAAGTCGTGCCGAAGTCAAATCGGTCGTCATGGTACTCGAGCGAAACTGAGTGCTTTAACGCTCGCCGCTCGGCCCCACAGCCGACCAGAGACTCGGAGGAGGCCTCGTCTGAAAACTGGATTCCCACCGATCGTTTGTTTCAAATCTTAGCCCACTAGCTCAAAAGTAAGCGATAAAAAGTCCTGCCAAAGTCACATAGGTTGTCATGTTACAATTTAGTCAATAAAGGCCTACTACTGGACCGAAACTGAGTGCTTTGACGCTCGCCGTTCGGCCCCACGACCTCCGAGAGGCTTGGAAGAGGC
Source organism: Phycodurus eques (assembly GCF_024500275.1). Classification (NCBI taxonomy): domain Eukaryota; kingdom Metazoa; phylum Chordata; class Actinopteri; order Syngnathiformes; family Syngnathidae; genus Phycodurus; species Phycodurus eques. The sequence continues at coordinate 114,782 of NW_026904097.1, read as the reverse complement.
CTCCTCTGAAAGCTGGATTCCCACCGATCGTTTATTTCAAATCTTAGCCAAGTAGCTGAAAAGTAGGCGCTAAAAAGTCCTGCCAAAATCACATAGGTCGTCATGTTACAATTTAGTCAATAAAGGCCTATTAGTGGACCGAAACAGAGTGCTTTAACGCTCGCCGCTCCGCCCCACAGCTGTCCAGAGACTCGGTGGAGGCCTCCCCTGAAAGCTGGATTCCCACCGATCGTTTGTTTAAAATCTTAGCCCACTAGCTCAAAAGTAGGCGCTAAAATGTCCTGCCAAAGTCACATAGGTCGTTATGTTACAATTTAGTGAATAAAGGCCTACTACTGGAGCGAAACCGAGTCCATTGACGCTCGCCGTTCGGCCCCACGACCTCTGAGAGGCTTGGAAGAGGCCTCCCCTGAAAGCTGGATTCCCACCGATCGTTTGTTTTAAATCTTAGCCCACTAGCTCAAACGTAAGCGCTAAAAAGTCCTGCCAAAATCACATAGGTCGTCATGTTACAATTTAGTCAATTAAGGCCTTTTACTGGACCGAAACGGAGTGCTTTAACGCTCGCCGCTCGGCCCCACAGCTGTCCAGAGACTCGGTGGAGGCCTCCCCTGAAAGCTGGATTCCCACCGATCGTTTGTTTCAAATCTTAGCCCACTAGTTCAAAAGTAGGCGCTAAAAAGTCCTGCCAAAGTCACATAGATCGTCATGTTACAATTTAGTCAATAAAGGCCTACTACTGGAGAGAAACCGAGTGCTTTGAAGCTCGCCGTTCGGCCCCACAGCCGTCCAGAGGCTTGGGGGAGGCCTCCCCTGAAAGCTGAATTCCCACCGATCGTTTGTTTCAAATCTTAGCCCACTAGATCAAAAGTAAGCGCTAAAAAGTCCTGCCAAAGTCACATAGGTTGTCATGTTACAATTTAGTCAATAAAGGCCTACTACTGGAGCGAAACCGAGTGCTTCGACGCTCGCCGTTCGGCCCCACGAGCTCCGAGAGGCTTGGAAGAGGCCTCCCTTGAAAGCTGGATTCCCACGGCTTGTCTGTGTGAATTCCTAGCCCGTTCGGCTGAAGTTAAGCGACCTAAAGTCGTGCCGAAGTCAAATCGGTCGTCATGGTACTCGAGCGAACCTGAGTGCTTTAACGCTCGCCGCTCGGCCCCACAGCCGTCCAGAGACTCGGGGGTGGCCTCCCCTGAAAGCTGGATTCCCACCGATCGTTTGTTTAAAATCTTATCCCACTAGCTCAAAAGTAAGCGCTAAAAAGTCCTGCCAAAGTCACATAGGTCGTCATGTTACAATTTAGTCAATAAAGGCCTACTACTGGAGCGAAACCGAGTGCTTTGACGCTCGCCGTTCGGCCCCACGACCTCCGAAAGGCTTGGAAGAGGCCTCCCCTGAAAGCTGGATTCCCACCGATCGTTTATTTCAAATCTTAGCCAAGTAGCTGAAAAGTAGGCGCTAAAACGTCCTGCCAAAATCACATAGGTCGTCATGTTACAATTTAGTCAATAAAGGCCTACTACTGGAGAGAAACCGAGTGCTTTGACGCTCGCCGTTCGGCCCCACAGCCGTCCAGAGACTCGGGGGAGGCCTCCCCTGAAAGCTGGATTCCCACCGATCGTTTGTTTCAAATCTTAGCCCACTAGCTAAAAAGTAAGCGCTAAAAAGTCCTGCCAAAGTAACATAGGTCGTCATGTTACAATTTAGTCAATAAAGGCCTACTACTGGAGTGAAACAGAGTGCTTCGACGCTCGCCGTTCGGCCCCACGAGCTCCGAGAGGCTTGGAAGAGGCCTCCCTTGAAATCTGGATTCCCACGGCTTGTCTGTGTGAATTCCTAGCCCGCTCGGCTGAAGTTAAGCGACCTAAAGTCGTGCCGAAGTCAAATCGGTCGTCATGGTACTCGAGCGAAACTGAGTGCTTTAACGCTCGCCGCTCGGCCCCACAGCCGACCAGAGACTCGGAGGAGGCCTCGTCTGAAAACTGGATTCCCACCGATCGTTTGTTTCAAATCTTAGCCCACTAGCTCAAAAGTAAGCGCTAAAAAGTTCTGCCAAAGTCACATAGGTTGTCATGTTACAATTTAGTCAAGAAAGGCCTACTACTGGAGCGAAACCGACTGCTTCGACGCTCGCCGTTCGGCCCCACGACCTCCGAGAGGCTTGGAAGAGGCCTCCCTTGAAAGCTGGATTCCCAAGGCTTGTCTGTGTGAATTCCTAGCCCGCTCGGCTGAAATTAAGCGACCTAAAGTTGTGCAGAAGTCAAATCGGTCGTCATGGTACTCGAGCGAAACTGAGTGCTTTAACGCTTGCCGCTCGGCCCCACAGCCGTCCAGAGACTCGGGGGAGGCCTCCCCTGAAAGCTGGATTCCCACCGATCGTTTGTTTAAAATCTTAGCCCACTAGCTCAAAAGTAAGCGCTAAAATGTCCTGCCAAAGTCACATAGGTCGTCATGTTACAATTTAGTGAATAAAGGCCTACTACTGGACCGAAACTGAGTGCTTTGACGCTCGCCGTTCGGCCCCACGACCTCTGAGAGACTTGGAAGAGGCCTCCCCTGAAAGCTGGATTCCCACCGATCGTGTATTTCAAATCTTAGCCAAGTAGCTGAAAAGTAGGCGCTAAAAAGTCCTGCCAAAATCACATAGGTCGTCATGTTACAATTTAGTCAATAAAGGCCTATTAGTGGACCGAAACAGAGTGCTTTAACGCTCGCCGCTCGGCCCCACAGCTGTCCAGAGACTCGGTGGAGGCCTCCCCTGAAAGCTGGATTCCCACCGATCGTTTGTTTAAAATCTTAGCCCACTAGCTCAAAAGTAAGCGCTAAAATGTCCTGCCAAAGTCACATAGGTCGTCATGTTACAATTTAGTGAATAAAGGCCTACTACTGGAGCGAAACCGAGTGCATTGACGCTCGCCGTTCGGCCCCACGACCTCTGAGAGGCTTTGAAGAGGCCTCCCCTGAAGGCTGGATTCCCAAGGATTGTCTGTGTGAATTCCTAGCCCGCTAGGCTGAAATTAAGTGACCTAAAGTCGTGCCGAAGTCAAATCGGTCGTAATGGTATTCGAGCGAAACTGAGTGCTTTAACGCTCGCCACTCGGCCCCACAGCCGTCCAGAGACTCGGGGGAGGCCTCCCCTGAAAGCTGGATTCCCACCGATCGTTTTTTTCAAATCTTAGCCCACTAGCTCAAAATTAAGCGCTAAAAAGTCCTGCCAAAGTCACATAGGTTGTCATGTTACAATTTAGTCAATAAAGGCCTACTACTGGACCGAAACTGAGTGCTTTGACGCTCGCCGTTCGGCCCCACGACCTCCGAGAGGCTTGGAAGAGGCCTCCCCTGAAAGCTGGATTCCCACCGATCGTTTATTTCAAATCTTAGCCAAGTAGCCGAAAAGTAGGCGCTAAAAAGTCCTGCCAAAATCACATAGGTCGTCATGTTACAATTTAGTCAATAAAGGCCTACTACTGGAGCGAAACCGAGTGCTTTGACGCTCGCCGTTCGGCCCCACGACCTCTGAGAGGCTTGGAAGAGGCCTCCCCTGAAAGCTGGATTCCCACCGATCGTTTGTTTCAAATCTTAGCCCACTAGATCAAAAGTAAGCGCTAAAAAGTCCTGCCAAAGTCACATAGGTTGTCATGTTACAATTTAGTCAATAAAGGCCTACTACTGGAGCAAAACCGAGTGCTTCGACGCTCGCCGTTCGGCCCCACGAGCTCCGAGAGGCTTGGAAGAGGCCTCCCTTGAAAGCTGGATTCCCACGGCTTGTCTGTGTGAATTCCTAGCCCGCTCGGCTGAAGTTAAGCGACCTATGTCGTGCCGAAGTCAAATCGGTCGTCATGGTACTCGAGCGAACCTGAGTGCTTTAACGCTCGCCGCTCGGCCCCACTGCCGTCCAGAGACTCGGGGGTGGCCTCCCCTGAAAGCTGGATTCCCACCGATCGTTTGTTTAAAATCTTAACCCACTAGCTCAAAAGTAAGCGCTAAAAAGTCCTGCCAAAGTCACATAGGTCGTCATGTTACAATTTAGTCAATAAAGGCCTACTACTGGAGCGAAACCGAGTGCTTTGACGCTCGCCGTTCGGCCCCACGACCTCCGAAAGGCTTGGAAGAGGCCTCCCCTGAAAGCTGGATTCCCACTGATCGTTTATTTCAAATCTTAGCCAAGTAGCTGAAAAGTAGGCGCTAAAACGTCCTGCCAAAATCACATAGGTCGTCATGTTACAATTTAGTCAATAAAGGCCTACTACTGGAGAGAAACCGAGTGCTTTGACGCTCGCCGTTCGGCCCCACAGCCGTGCAGAGACTCGGGGGAGGCCTCCCCTGACGCTGGATTCCCACCGATCGTTTGTTTCAAATCTTAGCCCACTAGCTCAAAAGTAAGCGCTAAAAAGTTCTGCCAAAGTCACATAGGTTGTCATGTTACAATTTAGTCAATAAAGGCCTACTACAGGAGCGAAACCGAGTGCATTGACGCTCGCCGTTCAGCCCCACGACCTCTGAGAGGCTTGGAAGAGGCCTCCCCTGAAAGCTGGATTCCCAAGGATTGTCTGTGTGAATCCCTAGCCCGCTAGGCTGAAATTAAGTGACCTAAAGTCGTGCCGAAGTCAAATCGGTCGTAATGGTATTCGAGCGAAACTGAGTACTTTAACGCTCGCCACCTGGCCCCACAGCCGTCCAGAGACTCGGGGGAGGCCTCCCCTGAAAGCTGGATTCCCATTGATCGTTTGTTTAAAATCTTAGCCAACTAGCTCAAAAGTAAGCGCTAAAATGTCCTGCCAAAGTCACATAGGTTGTCATGTTACAATTTAGTCAATAAAGGCCTACTACTGGACCGAAACTGAGTGCTTTGACGCTCGCCGTTCGGCCTCACGAGCTCCGAGAGGCTTGGAAGAGGCCTCCCTTGAAAGCTGGATTCCCAAGGCTTGTTTGTGTAAATTCCTAGCCCGCTAGGTAGAAATTAAGCGACCTAAAGTCGTGCCGAAGTCAAATCGGTCGTCATGGTACTCGAGCGAAACTGAGTGCTTTAACGCTCGCCCCCACAGCCGTCCAGAGACTCGGGGGAGGACTCCCCTGAAAGCTGGATTCCCACCGATCGTTTGTTTCAAATCTTAGCGCACTAGGTCAAAAGTAAGCGCTAAAACGTCCTGCCAAAATCACATAGGTCGTCATGTTACAAATTACTCAATAAAGGCCTCCTACTGGACCGAAACTGAGTGCTTTAACGCTCGCCGCTCGGCCCCACAGCCGTCCAGAGACTCGGGTGAGGTTTCCCCTGAAAGCTGGATTCCCACCGATCGTTTGTTTCAAATCTTAGCCCACTAGCTCAAAAGTAAGCGCTAAAATGTCCTGCCAAAGTCACATAGGTCGTCATGTTACAATTTAGTCAATAAAGGCCTACTACTGGAGAGAAACCAAGTGCTTTGACGCTCGCCGATAGGCCCCACGACCTCTGAGAGGCTTGGAAGTGGCCTCCCCTGAAAGCTGGATTCCCAAGGATTTTCTGTGTGAATTCCTAGCCCGCTAGGCTGAAATTAAGCGACCTAAAGTCGTGCCGAAGTCAAATCGGTCGTCATGGTACTCGAGCAAAACTGAGTGCTTTAACGCTCGCCGCTCGGCCCCACAGCCGTCCAGAGACTCGGGGGAGGACTACCCGGAAAGCTGGATTCCCACCGATCGTTTGTTTCAAATCTTAGCGCACTAGGTCAAAAGTAAGCGCTAAAACGTCCTGCCAAAGTCACATAGGTTGTCATGTTACAATTTAGTCAATATAGGCCTCCTACTGGAGCGAAACCGAGTGCATTGACGCTCGCCGTTCGGCCCCACGACCTCCGAGAGGCTTGGAAGAGTCCTCCCCTGAAAGCTGGATTCCCACTGATCGTTTATTTAAAATCTTAGCCAAGTAGCTGAAAAGTAGGCGCTAAAACGTCCTGCCAAAATCACATAGGTCGTCATGTTACAATTTAGTCAATAAAGGCCTACTACTGGACCGAAACTGAGTGCTTTGAACGCTCGCCGCTTCGGCCCCACAGCCGTCCAGAGAGCTCGGAGGAGGCCTCCCCTGAAAGCTGGATTCCCACCGATCGTTTGTTTCAAATCTTAGCCCAAGTAGCTCGAAAAGTAGGCGCTAAAAAGTCCTGCCGAAAGTCACATAGGTCGTCATGTTACAATTTAGTCAATAAAGGCCTACTATTGGAGTGAAACAGAGTGCTTCGACGCTCGCCGTTCGGCCCCACGAGCTCCGAGAGGCTTGGAAGAGGCCTCCCTTGAAAGCTGGATTCCCACGGCTTGTCTGTGTGAATTCCTAGCCCGCTCGGCTGAAGTTAAGCGACCTAAAGTCGTGCCGAAGTCAAATCGGTCGTCATGGTACTCGAGCGAAACTGAGTGCTTTAACGCTCGCCGCTCGGCCCCACAGCCGACCAGAGACTCGGAGGAGGCCTCGTCTGAAAACTGGATTCCCACCGATCGTTTGTTTCAAATCTTAGCCCACTAGCTCAAACGTAAGCGCTAAAAAGTTCTGCCAAAGTCACATAGGTTGTCATGTTACAATTTCGTCAAGAAAGGCCTACTACTGGAGCGAAACCGACTGCTTCGACGCTCGCCGTTCGGCCCCACGACCTCCGAGAGGCTTGGAAGAGGCCTCCCTTGAAAGCTGGATTCCCAAGGCTTGTCTGTGTGAATTCCTAGCCCGCTCGGCTGAAATTAAGCGACCTAAAGTTGTGCAGAAGTCAAATCGGTCGTCATGGTACTCGAGCGAAACTGAGTGCTTTGACGCTTGCCGCTCGGCCCCACAGCCGTCCAGAGACTCGGGGGAGGCCTCCCCTGAAAGCTGGATTCCCATCGATCGTTTGTTTAAAATCTTAGCCCACTAGCTCAAAAGTAAGCGCTAAAATGTCCTGCCAAAGTCACATAGGTCGTCATGTTACAATTTAGTGAATAAAGGCCTACTACTGGACCGAAACTGAGTGCTTTGACGCTCGCCGTTCGAACCCACGACCTCTGAGAGACCTGGAAGAGGCCTCCCCTGAAAGCTGGATTCCCACCGATCGTGTATTTCAAATCTTAGCCAAGTAGCTGAAAAGTAGGCGCTAAAAAGTCCTGCCAAAATCACATAGGTCGTCATGTTACAATTTAGTCAATAAAGGCCTATTAGTGGACCGAAACAGAGTGCTTTAACGCTCGCCGCTCGGCCCCACAGCTGTCCAGAGACTCAGTGGAGGCCTCCCCTGAAAGCTGGATTCCCACCGATCGTTTGTTTAAAATCTTAGCCCACTAGCTCAAAAGTAAGCGCTAAAATGTCCTGCCAAAGTCACATAGGTCGTCATGTTACAATTTAGTGAATGAAGGCCTACTACTGGAGCGAAACCGAGTGCATTGACGCTCGCCGTTCGGCCCCACGACCTCTGAGAGGCTTGGAAGAGGCCTCCCCTGAAAGCTGGATTCCCAAGGATTGTCTGTGTGAATTCCTAGCCCGCTAGGCTGAAATTAAGCGACCTAAAGTCGTGCCGAAGTCAAATCGGTCGTCATGGTACTCGAGCGAAACTGAGTGCTTTAACGCTCGCCGCTCGGCCCCACAGCCGTCCAGAGACTCGGGGGAGGCCTCCCCTGAAAGCTGGATTCCCACCGATCGTTTGTTTCAAATCTTAGCCCACTAGCTCAAAAGTAAGCGCTAAAAAGTCCTGCCAAAATCACATAGGTCGTCATGTTACAATTTAGTCAATAAAGGCCTACTACTGGACCGAAACTGAGTGCTTTGACGCTCGCCGTTCGGCCCCACAGACCGTCCGAGAGGCTTGGAGAGGCCTCCCCTGAAAGCTGGATTCCCACCGATTGTCATGTGTGTGTGTGCGTGTGTGCCAGGTTTTGTCTTCCTCTCTCGTTTCTCACACACCTGCTCCTGTGAGCATCTTCACCACCTGTGCCTCGTTCACCCTAATTACCTATTGTATTTAACCTCGTGTCTCATTCCCTCTCGTTGCCAGTTCGTTGTACCTTGTCGTCACGTTCCAGCATTCCTTGTCACAGACTCACAGTAAGACTTTGACCCTGTTCCGATTATCGACCTTGCCTCTTTGCCTCATGTTCTTGGATACTGTTGCCCTTCTTGGATTGCCTGCCCATGTACCGACCTATGCCCGTCTATTAAACCTCTCTTTTTGGAAACTGTCCATTTGTTTTGGAGTCTTGCATTTTTGGGTCCTAGCCTCTGTTCCGTTCATGACAGAACGAACTGGCCATAACATGGACCCAGCAGACTCAGACCCGGTGCGCAAAGCCCTTCAAGCGCAGGGTCAACGCCTCTCGAAGCAGGATGAGCAGCTTGCTGCCCTCCACCTTCATCTAGAGGGACTGTCAAGGCATCAGGACAATATGATGAGACAGGTGGCCTCACAGTTTGAACTTCTTATGAAAATTATCCAAGACAAGGAACCAGTTGGCACCACACCCAATACCGCCACGGTATTTCCATGTGAAACAGTCAACATGCAGCCACCTGCCACCTCCGCTGCTGTCTGCCCACAGCTCGCTCGACCGGAGAGGTTCTCGGGAAATTCTGGGAACATTAAGCCGTTCATCACGCAGTGCGAACTCCACTTTGAGCTCCAGGCAGCTGCCTTCCCCACCGAGCGGGCAAAGATCGCTTTCGTCATTTCCCACCTGACTGGTCGTGCGGAGGCGTGGGCTACTGCTGAATGGAGCCGCAATTCCGCCACGTGTCATTCATGGGCTTTTTTCGTAAAGACTATGGAGCAAATTTTTCAATTTTCCACTCCTGATCGTGAGGCAGCTCGCTCCCTTGTCACCTTACGACAAGGCATGCGCAGGGTGTCAGATTACGCGATTGAGTTTCGCATTCTAGCAGCTGAGAGTCATTGGAATAATCGGGCGCTACTCGATGCCTTTTTTTTTTCCCCCGCCGTCAAGGATCATTTAGTGCCGCTAGACCTGCCGACCGACTTGGACACTCTCATCGCTCTCGCCGTAAAAATCGACAGGAGGCTTTTGGATCGCGAGCTGGATGGAGATCGGCGGAAGGCTGCGTCACCGCGCACTTTGAGGACAAGCCTCGGTGACCAGCCAAACCAAGGCAGATCCCCTGGTTCCGGTCTCAGCCCACTGGCTAACGTCCCCACGGAGGAACCCATGCAACTGGGCAGGTTCCGTCTCTCCCCTGAGGAACGTCAACGCCGGCTGAGGGAAGGGCGGTGCTTCTACTGCGGTCAGTTGGGTCATTCCGTGAGCAACTGTCACGTCAAAGTTGCCGGTGCCGGTAGCAAGGGCACGGGAGAGGTGAGTCTGAATTTGATGAAGGAAGACCCTACACGGGTTCTTCCTAAAGTGACACTATGCTCTCCTGATCAAGAAATTCATACACCTGTATTAATTGACTCTGGTTCTGACGCAAACTTACTCAACTCCATCCTCGTTAAACGTATGCACCTTAGAACCTTTGAAATAAAACGCCACCGCAACACCTATGCTGCAGACGGCAGTTTTATGGGCAAAATCACTCACCGCACTCAAACACTCACATTGACATTTCCCGATTCTCACTCGGAACGCATTAGTTTTCATGTTTTTGACGCCATGAATCAGGACCTTATCTTAGGGAACCCATGGTTGAGATTACATAACCCCCACATTGACTGGTCCTCTGGGCAGGTTATGTCATGGGGCAGCAATTGCGCCCGGAACTGTTTCAAGCCGCCATGTGATGTTCAGGGTCATGTTTCTAAGGACAATCCACAGACCCCATCTGGGGATCCTGATTTATCTCAAGTGCCCACCTGTTACCAGGATATTAAAGACGTTTTTTCCAAGTCCAAGGCCAAATCCCTTCCGCCCCACAGACCTTATGACTGTGCTATTGACCTGCTGCCTGGAACCACACCCCCACGAGGCAGGTTGTTCTCTCTTTCAGGGCCGGAACACAAGGCCATGAAGGAGTACGTGGAGGAATCACTGGCAGCCGGCCTCATTCGCCCATCTTCATCCCCTGCGGGAGCAGGATTTTTCTTTGTGGACAAGAAAGACAAGACCCTGCGACCCTGTATCGATTACCGGGGTCTCAACGATATCACTGTAAAAAACAGGTACCCTCTTCCTCTCATCTCCACCGCCTTTGAGTTCCTGGAGGGAGCCAAGGTTTTCACCAAACTGGACTTAAGAAATGCATATCATCTAGTCAGAATAAGGGAGGGGGATGAATGGAAAACAGCATTTAACACACCAACAGGACATTATGAATATTTGGTAATGCCTTTTGGGCTTACTAACGCTCCAGCTGTTTTCCAGAACCTCGTCAATGATGTCCTGCGTGACATGCTGAATGTTTATGTTTTTGTTTATTTGGATGACATTTTGATTTTCTCCCCGGATGAGGAGACTCACATTATTCATGTCCGCTCTGTTTTGCAGCAGTTACTGCAGAACCAACTATATGTTAAGGCTGAGAAATGTGAGTTCCACAGGGCGTCAGTTTCTTTTCTGGGTTTTGTCCTGGCTCAAGGTGAAGTCAAAATGGACCCTTGCAAAGTCGATGCAGTAATTAATTGGCCTACTCCCACGTCACGCAAAGATGTACAAAGGGTTCTTAGGGTTTGCAAACTTCTACAGAAAATTCATCAGGAATTTCAGTTCTATAGCCTCTCCTTTGCATGATCTTACCTCGCCACACAAACCTTTTGCATGGAACCCGCTTTGTCAGGCAGCATTTCAAAAACTTAAGTCGAGCTTTACCTCCGCTCCCATCCTTACTTTGCCAGATCTCCAACAGCAGTTTGTGGTAGAAGTCGATGCGTCTGATGCCGGAATAGGAGCAGTGCTCTCCCAGAAATCTCTCAAGGATGATAAATTACATCCTTGTGCTTTTCTCTCCAAAAAACTGACCCCAGCTGAGAAAAATTATGACATTGGTGACCGTGAACTGCTGGCAGTCAAGGTGGCCTTGATGGAGTGGAGGCACTGGCTAGAGGGGGCACAGACTCCGTTTTTAGTATGGACAGATCACAAGAACCTTGAGTACATTAAGACTGCTAAAAGATTAAATGCGAGGCAGGCTAGATGGGCTCTGTTCTTTACTAGATTTAATTTCACGCTATCCTACCGACCCGGTTCTAAAAATGGTAAGCCAGATGCTTTGTCACGCATTTTCTCCGAAGAGAATTCTTTGTCCAACCCAAAGACTATTTTGCCCAAGTCATGTTTTATTTCCGCTTTTGTTTGGGACATTGAAACGGCGGTTAAAGGGGCTCTGAAAGACACTCCTAGCCCTGACGATTGCCCTGAAAACAGGCTTTATGTGGTTCCGACCTTAAGGGGAAGAGTCATCCACTGGGCTCACACGAACCGCACTGTATGTCACCCAGGCATTGCCAAGACTCAATCAGTGGTCGAACAGCGCTTTTGGTGGCCTAATATTAGGAGGGATGTTATTGATTATGTCAATGCTTGCCAGGTATGTGCTGCCAACAAGCCCTCTCATCAACGTCCTTCTGGGGAGTTGCGACCCCTGCCAATACCACTACGTCCTTGGTCAGACATTTCCGTAGACTTTGTGACAGGATTACCGGCCTCTAAAGGCAATACCACCATTCTTACAGTTGTTGACAGGTTCTCTAAGATGGCACACTTCATTGCACTTCCAAAACTCCCCTCAGCTAAAGACACTGCCGAGCTGATGATTAATCAGGTTTTTAAGTTCCATGGTTTCCCCAAGAATGTGGTGTCTGATAGGGGTCCCCAATTCATTTCGCAATTTTGGAAGGAGTTTTGCAATCTCATAGGTGCTACCGTCAGTCTGTCATCTGGGTTTCATCCTGAAACCAACGGCCAAACCGAGAGGCTGAACCAGGACCTGGAGACGGGGCTCCGATGTCTCGCTTCACAGGATCCGCGATCCTGGTCTCAGAAATTGGTTTGGGTCGAATTCTCCCACAATTCCCTCCCCTCTGCATCCACTGGTCTATCGCCTTTTCACGTTGTGCATGGTTACCAACCATCTCTGTTTCCTGCCATAGCCCCTGAGTCCACAGTTCCAGCGGCATTAACCTTGGTGAGACGCTGCAGGAGGACCTGGGAGCGAGCCCGACAGATGCTGCTGCGCCAGGGACGGTCCTACAAAGCCGCTGCTGACCGTCGGAGGACACCGGCCCCGAACTACAAAGTGGGTCAGCGAGTTTTTCTCCGGGTGGAGTCCAAGAAGCTCGCTCCCAGGTTCGTTGGGCCCTTCCCCATCACAAAGATCATCAACCCTGTCACCGTGAAGCTGAGGCTCCCAAGGTCGATGCGGGTCCACCCTGCTTTTCATGTCAGCCTACTCAAACCAGCCCGGGACTCCCCTCTGGTCCCGCCTTCCAGGCCCCCTCCTCCCCCCCGGTTTGTGGATGGGGGCCCTGTCTTCGCTGTGAAGCGGCTGTTGTCGTCTCGTCGGAGGGGGAGGGGGTTTCAATATCTGGTGGACTGGGAGGGCTATGGGCCTGAGGAACGTTCATGGGTACCGTCTGCGTTTATCATGGATGATTCGCTCATTCGGGACTTCCACGTTGCGCATCCAGGGGCCCCAGGACCGTCTGGGGCCGGCCGTTAAGGGGGGGGGGGTACTGTCATGTGTGTGTGTGCGTGTGTGCCAGGTTTTGTCTTCCTCTCTCGTTTCTCACACACCTGCTCCTGTGAGCATGTTCACCACCTGTGCCTCGTTCACCCTAATTACCTATTGTATTTAACCTCGTGTCTCATTCCCTCTCGTTGCCAGTTCGTTGTACCTTGTCGTCACGTTCCAGCATTCCTTGTCACAGACTCACAGTAAGACTTTGACCCTGTTCCGATTATCGACCTTGCCTCTTTGCCTCATGTTCTTGGATACTGTTGCCCTTCTTGGATTGCCTGCCCATGTACCGACCTATGCCCGTCTATTAAACCTCTCTTTTTGGAAACTGTCCATTTGTTTTGGAGTCTTGCATTTTTGGGTCCTAGCCTCTGTTCCGTTCATGACACCGATCGTTTGTTTCAAATCTTAGCCCAGTAGCTGAAAAGTAGGTGCAAAAAAGTCCTGCCAAAATCACATAGGTCGTCATGTTACAATTTAGTCAATAAAGGCCTACTACTGGAGCGTTAACCGAGTGCTTTGACGCGCGCCGTTCGGCCCCACGACCTCCGAGAGGCTTGGAAGAGGCGTCCCCTGAAAGCTGGATTCCCACCGATCGTTTGTTTTAAATCTTAGCCCACTAGCTCAAACGTAAGCGCTAAAAAGTCCTGCCAAAATCACATAGGTCGTCATGTTACAATTTAGTCAATAAAGGCCTATTACTGGACCGAAACTGAGTGCTTTAACGCTCGCCGCTCGTCCCCACAGCCGTCCAGAGACTCAGGGGAGGCCTCCCCTGAAAGCTGGATTCCCACCGATCGTTTGTTTCAAATCTTAGCCCAGTAGCTGAAAAGTAGGCGCAAAAAAGTCCTGCCAAAATCACATAGGTCGTCATGTTACAATTTAGTCAATAAAGGCCTACTACTGGAGCGAAACCGAGTGCTTTGACGCTCGCCGTTTGGCCCCACGACCTCCAAGAGACCTGGAAGAGGCCTCCCCTGAAAGCTGGATTCCCACCGATCGTTTGTTTTAAATCTTAGCCCAGTAGCTGTAAAGTAAGCGCTAAAAAGTCCTGCCAAAGTCACATAGGTTGTCATGTTACAATTTAGTCAATAAAGGCCTACTGCTGGAGCGAAACCGAGTGCTTTGACGCTCGCCGTTCGGCCCCATGACCTCCGAGAGGCTTGGAAAAGGCCTCCCCTGAAAGCTGGATTCCCACCGATCGTTTGTTTTAAATCTTAGCCCAGTAGCTGTAAAGTAGGCGCTAAAACGTCCTGCCAAAATCACATAGGTCGTCATGTTACAATTTACTCAATAAAGGCCTACTACTGGAGAGAAAGCGAGTGCTTTGACGGTCGCCGTTTGGCCCCACAGCCGTCCAGAGACTCGGGGGAGGCCTCCCCTGAAAGCTGGATTCCCACCGATCGTTTGTTTCAAATCTTAGCCCACTAGCTCAAAACTAGGCGCTAAAATGTTCTCCCAAAGTCACATAGGTCGTCATGTTACAATTTAGTCAATAAAGGCCTCCTACTGGACCGAAACTGAGTGCTTTAACGCTCGCCGCTCGGCCCCACAGCCGTCCAGAGACTTGGGGGAGGCTTCCCCTGAAAGCTGGATTCCCACCGATCGTTTGTTTCAAATCTTAGCCCACTAGCTCAAAACTAGGCGCTAAAATGTCCTGCCAAAGTCACATAGGTCGTCATGTTACAATTTAGTCAATAAAGGCCTACTACTGGAGAGAAACCAAGTGCTTTGACGCTCGGCGTTCGGCCCCACAGCTGTCCAGAGACTCGGGGGAGGTCTCCCCTGAAAGCTGTATTCCCACCGATCGTTTGTTTCAAATTTTAGCCCACTAGCTCAAAAGTGAGCGCTAAAAAGTCTTGCCAAAGTCACATAGGTCGTCATGTTACAATTTAGTCAATAAAGGCCTACTACTGGAGCGAAACCGAGTGCTTTGAAGCTCGCCGATAGGCCCCACGACCTCTGAGAGGCTTGGAAGTGGCCTCCCCTGAAAGCTGGATTCCCAAGGATCGTCTGTGTGAATTCCTAGCCCGCTAAGCTGAAATTAAGCGACCTAAAGTCGTGCCGAAGTCAAATCGGTCGTCATGGTACTCGAGCGAAACTGAGTGCTTTAACGGTCGCCGCTCAGCCCCACAGCAGTCCAGAGACTCGGGGGAGGCCTCCCCTGAAAGCTGGATTCCCACCGATCGTTTGTTTTAAATCTTAGCCCACTAGCTCAAACGTAAGCGCTAAAAAGTCCTGCCAAAATCACATAGGTCGTCATGTTACAATTTAGTCAATAAAGGCCTATTACTGGACTGAAACTGAGTGCTTTAAGGCTCGCCGCTCAGCCCCACAGCCGTCCAGAGACTCAGGGGAGATCTCCCCTGAAAGCTTGATTCCCACCGATCGTTTGTTTTAAATCTTAGCCCACGAGCTCAAACGTAAGCACTAAAAAGTCCTGCCAAAATCACATAGGTCGTCATGTTACAATTTAGTCAATAAAGGCCTATTACTGGACCGAAACTGAGTGCTTTAAGGCTCGCCGCTCAGCCCCACAGCCGTCCAGAGACTCAGGGGAGGTCTCCCCTGAAAGCTTGATTCCCACCGATCGTTTGTTTTAAATCTTAGCCCACTAGCTCAAACGTAAGCGCTAAAAAGTCCTGCCAAAATCACATAGGTCGTCATGTTACAATTTAGTCAATAAAGCCCTACGACTGGAGAGAAACCGAGTGCTTTGACGCTCGCCGTTCGGCCCCACAGCCATCCAGAGACTCGGGGGAGGCCTCCCCTGAAAGCTGGAATCCCAACGATCGTGTGTTTCAAATCTGAGCCAACTAGCTCAAAAGTAAGCGCTAAAACGTCCTGCCAAAGTCACATATGTCGTCATGTTACAATTTAGTCAATAAAGGCCTACTACTGGAGAGAAACCGAGTGCTATGACGCTCGCTGTTCGGCCCCACGACCTCCGAGAGGCTTGGAAGAGGCCTCCCCTGAAAGCTGGATTCCCACCGATCGTTTGTTTCAAATCTTTGCCCAGTAGCTGAAAAGTAGGCGCTAAAAAGTCCTGCCAAAATCACATAGGTCGTCATGTTACAATTTAGTCAATAAAGGCCGACTACTGGAGAGAAACCGATTGCTTTAACGCTCGCCGCTCGGCCCCATAGCCGTCCAGAGACTCGGGGGAGGCCTCCCCTGAAAGCTGGATTCCCACCGATCGTTTGATTCAAATCTTAGCTCAGTAGCTCAAAAGCAGGCGCTAAAAAGTCCTGCCAAAATCACATAGGTCGTCATGTTACAATTTACTCAATAAAGGCCAACTACTGGAGAGAAACCGAGTGCTTTGACGCTCGCCGTTCGGGCCCACGACCTCCGAGAGGCTTGGAAGAGGCCTCCCCTGAAAGCTGGATTCCCACCGATCGTTTGTTTCAAATCTTAGCTCACTAGCTCAAAAGTAAGCGCTAAAAAGTCCTGCCAAAATCACATCGGTCGTCATGTTACAATTTAGTCAATAAAGGCCTACTTCTGGAGCGAAACTGAGTGCTTTGACGCACGCCGTTCGGCCCCACGACCTCTGAGAGGCTTGGAAGAGGCCTCCCCTTAAAGCTGGATTCCCACTGATCGTTTGTTTTAAATCTTAGCCCACTAGCTCAAACGTAAGCGCTAAAAAGTCTTGCCAAAATCACATAGGTCGTCATGTTCCAATTTACTCAATAAAGGCCAACTACTGGAGAGAATCCGAGTGCCTTGACGCTCGCTGTTCAGCCCCACAGCTGTCCAGAGACTCGCGGGAGGCCTCCGCTGAAAGCTGGATTCCCACCGATCGTTTGTTTCAAATCTTAGCTCACTAGCTCAAAAGTAAGCGCTAAAAAGTCCTGCCAAAATCACATAGGTCGTCATGTTACAATTTAGTCAATAAAGGCTTACTACTGGAGAGAAACCGAGTGCTTTGACGCTCGCCGTTCGACCCCACAGCTGTCCAGACACTCGCGGGAGGCCTCCCCTGAAAGCTGGATTCCCAAGGATTGTCTGTGTGAATTCCTAGCCCGTTAGGCTGAAATTAAGCGACCTAAAGTCGTGCCGAAGTCAAATCGGTCGTCATGGTACTCGAGCGAAACTGAGTGCTTTAACGCTCGCCGCTCGGCCCCACAGCCGTCCAGAGACTCGGGGGAGGACTTCCCTGAAAGCTGGATTCCCACCGATAATGTGTTTCAAATCTTAGCCCACTAGCTCAAAAGTAAGCGCTAAAAAGTCCTGCCAAAATCACATAGGTCGTCATGTTACAATTTAGTCAATAAAGGCATCCTACTGGACCGACACTGAGTGCTTTAATGCTCGCCGCTCGGCCCCACAGCCGTCCAGAGACTCAGGGGAGGCCTCCCCTGAAAGCTGGATTCCCACCGATCGTTTGTTTCAAATCTTAGCCCAGTAGCTGAAAAGTAGGCGCAAAAACGTCCTGCCAAAGTCACATAAGTCGTCATGTTACAATTTAGTCAATAAAGGCCTACTACTGGACCGAAACCGAGTGCTTTGACGCTCGCCGTTAGGCCCCACAACCTCTGAGAGGCTTGGAAGTGGCCTCTCCTGAAAGCTGGATTCCCAACGCTTGTCTGTGTAAATTCCTAGCCCGCTAGGCAGAAATTAGGCGACCTAAAGTCGTGCCGAAGTCAAATCGGTCGTCATGGTACTCGAGCGAAATTGAGTGCTTTAACGCTCGCCGCTCGACCCCACGACCTCCGAGAGGCTCGGAAGAGGCCTCCCCTGAAAGCTGGATTCCCACCGACTGTTTGTTTCAAATCTTAGCCCACTAGCTCAAAGGTAAGCGCTAAAAAGTCCTGCCAAAATCACATAGGTCGTCATGTTACAATTTAGTCAATAAAGGCCTACTACTGGAGAGAAACCGAGTGCTTTGACGCTCGCCGTTCGACCCCACAGCTGTCCAGAGACTCGCGGGAGGCCTCCCCTGAAAGCTGGATTCCCAAGGATTGTCTGTGTGAATTCCTACCCCGTTAGGCTGAAATTAAGCGACCTAAAGACGTGCCGAAGTCAAATAGGTCGTCATGGTACTCGAGCGAAACTGAGTGCTTTAACGCTCGCCGCTCAGCCCCACAGCCGTCCAGAGACTCGGGGGAGGACTCCCCTGAAAGCTGGATTCCCACCGATAATGTGTTTCAAATCTTAGCCCACTAGCTCAAAAGTAAGCGCTAAAAAGTCCTGCCAAAATCACATAGGTCGTCATGTTACAATTTAGTCAATAAAGGCCTACTACTGGACCGAAACTGAGTGCTTTAACGCTCACCACTCTGCCCCACAGCCGTCCAGAGACTCGGGAGAGGCGTCCCCTGAAAGCTGGATTCCCACCGACTGTTTGTTTCAAATCTTAGCCCCCTAGCTCAAAAGTAGGCGCTAAAAAGTCATGCCAAAGTCACATAGGTCGTCATGTTACAATTTAGTCAAAGGCCTACTACTGGAACGAAAACGAGTGCTTTGACGCTCGTCGTTAGGCCCCACAACCTCTGAGAGGCTTGGAAGTGGCCTCCCCTGAAAGCTGGATTCCCAAGGCTTGTCTGTGTAAATTCCTAGCCCGCTAGGCAGAAATTAGGCGACCTAAAGTCGTGCCGAAGTCAAATCGGTCGTCATGGTACTCGAGCGAAACTGAGTGCTTTAACGCTCGCCGCTCGACCCCACGACCTCCGAGAGGCTCGGAAGAGGCCTCCCCTGAAAGCTGGATTCCCACCGATCGTTTGTTTCAAATCTTAGCCCAGTAGCTAAAAAGTAGGCGCAAAAAAGTCCTGCCAAAGTCACATCGGTTGTCATGTTACAATTTAGTCAATAAAGGTCTACTACTGGAGCGAAACCGAGTGCTTTGACGCTCGCCGTTAGGCCCCACAACCTCTGAGAGGCTTGGAAGTGGCCTCCCCTGAGAGCTGGATTCCCAAGGATTGTCTGTGTGAATTCCTAGCCCGCTAGGCTGAAATTAAGCGACCTAAAGTCGTGCCGAAGTCAAATCGGTCGTCATGGTACTCGAGCGAAACTGAGTGCTTTAACGGTCGCCGCTCGGCCCCACAGCCGTCCAGAGACTCGGGGGAGGACTCCCCTGAAAGCTGGATTCCCACCGATAAATTGTTTCAAATCTTAGCCCACTAGCTCAAAAGTAAGCGCTAAAAAGTCCTGCCAAAATCACGTAGGTCGTCATGTTACAATTTAGTCAATAAAGGCCTACTACTGGACCGAAACCGAGTGCTTTGACGCTCGCCGTTCGACCCCACAGCTGTCCAGAGACTCGCGGGAGGCCTCCCCTGAAAGCTGGATTCCCAAGGATTTTCTGTGTGAATTCCTAGCCCGTTAGGCTGAAATTAAGCGACCTAAAGTCGTGCCGAAGTCAAAACGGTCGTCATGGTACTCGAGCGAAACTGAGTGCTTTAACGCTCGCCGCTCGGCCCCACAGCCGTCCAGAGACTCGGGGGAGGACTTCCCTGAAAGCTGGATTCCCACCGATAATGTGTTTCAAATCTTAGCCCACTAGCTCAAAAGTAAGCGCTAAAAAGTCCTGCCAAAATCACATAGGTCGTCATGTTACAATTTAGTCAATAAAGGCATCCTACTGGACCGACACTGAGTGCTTTAATGCTCGCCGCTCGGCCCCACAGCCGTCCAGAGACTCAGGGGAGGCCTCCCCTGAAAGCTGGATTCCCACCGATCGTTTGTTTCAAATCTTAGCCCAGTAGCTGAAAAGTAGGCGCAAAAACGTCCTGCCAAAGTCACATAGGTCGTCATGTTACAATTTAGTCAATAAAGGCCTACTACTGGACCGAAACCGAGTGGTTTGACGCTCGCCGTTAGGCCCCACAACCTCTGAGAGGCTTGGAAGTGGCCTCTCCTGAAAGCTGGATTCCCAACGCTTGTCTGTGTAAATTCCTAGCCCGCTAGGCAGAAATTAGGCGACCTAAAGTCGTGCCGAAGTCAAATCGGTCGTCATGGTACTCGAGCGAAATTGAGTGCTTTAACGCTCGCCGCTCGACCCCACGACCTCCGAGAGGCTCGGAAGAGGCCTCCCCTGAAAGCTGGATTCCCACCGACTGTTTGTTTCAAATCTTAGCCCACTAGCTCAAAGGTAAGCGCTAAAAAGTCCTGCCAAAATCACATAGGTCGTCATGTTACAATTTAGTCAATAAAGGCCTACTACTGGAGAGAAACCGAGTGCTTTGACGCTCGCCGTTCGACCCCACAGCTGTCCAGAGACTCGCGGGAGGCCTCCCCTGAAAGCTGGATTCCCAAGGATTGTCTGTGTGAATTCCTACCCCGTTAGGCTGAAATTAAGCGACCTAAAGACGTGCCGAAGTCAAATAGGTCGTCATGGTACTCGAGCGAAACTGAGTGCTTTAACGCTCGCCGCTCAGCCCCACAGCCGTCCAGAGACTCGGGGGAGGACTCCCCTGAAAGCTGAATTCCCACCGATAATGTGTTTCAAATCTTAGCCCACTAGCTCAAAAGTAAGCGCTAAAAAGTCCTGCCAAAATCACATAGGTCGTCATGTTACAATTTAGTCAATAAAGGCCTACTACTGGACCGAAACTGAGTGCTTTAACGCTCACCACTCTGCCCCACAGCCGTCCAGAGACTCGGGAGAGGCGTCCCCTGAAAGCTGGATTCCCACCGACTGTTTGTTTCAAATCTTAGCCCCCTAGCTCAAAAGTAGGCGCTAAAAAGTCATGCCAAAGTCACATAGGTCGTCATGTTACAATTTAGTCAAAGGCCTACCACTGGAACGAAAACGAGTGCTTTGACGCTCGTCGTTAGGCCCCACAACCTCTGAGAGGCTTGGAAGTGGCCTCCCCTGAAAGCTGGATTCCCAAGGCTTGTCTGTGTAAATTCCTAGCCCGCTAGGCAGAAATTAGGCGACCTAAAGTCGTGCCGAAGTCAAATCGGTCGTCATGGTACTCGAGCGAAACTGAGTGCTTTAACGCTCGCCGCTCGACCCCACGACCTCCGAGAGGCTCAGAAGAGGCCTCCCCTGAAAGCTGGATTCCCACCGATCGTTTGTTTCAAATCTTAGCCCAGTAGCTAAAAAGTAGGCGCAAAAAAGTCCTGCCAAAGTCACATCGGTTGTCATGTTACAATTTAGTCAATAAAGGTCTACTACTGGAGCGAAACCGAGTGCTTTGACGCTCGCCGTTAGGCCCCACAACCTCTGAGAGGCTTGGAAGTGGCCTCCCCTGAGAGCTGGATTCCCAAGGATTGTCTGTGTGAATTCCTAGCCCGCTAGGCTGAAATTAAGCGACCTAAAGTCGTGCCGAAGTCAAATCGGTCGTCATGGTACTCGAGCGAAACTGAGTGCTTTAACGGTCGCTGCTCGGCCCCACAGCCGTCCAGAGACTCGGGGGAGGACTCCCCTGAAAGCTGGATTCCCACCTATAAAATTTGTTTCAAATCTAGCCCAATAGCAGCCCACTAGCTCAAAAGTAAGCGCTAAAAAGTCCTGCCAAAATCACATAGGTCGTCATGTTACAATTTAGTCAATAAAGGCCTACTACTGGACCGAAACTGAGTGCTTTAACGCTCACCACTCTGCCCCACAGCCGTCCAGAGACTCGGGAGAGGCGTCCCCTGAAAGCTGGATTCCCACCGACTGTTTGTTTCAAATCTTAGCCCCCTAGCTCAAAAGTAGGCGCTAAAAAGTCATGCCAAAGTCACATAGGTCGTCATGTTACAATTTAGTCAAAGGCCTACTACTGGAACGAAAACGAGTGCTTTGACGCTCGTCGTTAGGCCCCACAACCTCTGAGAGGCTTGGAAGTGGCCTCCCCTGAAAGCTGGATTCCCAAGGCTTGTCTGTGTAAATTCCTAGCCCGCTAGGCAGAAATTAGGCGACCTAAAGTCGTGCCGAAGTCAAATCGGTCGTCATGGTACTCGAGCGAAACTGAGTGCTTTAACGCTCGCCGCTCGACCCCACGACCTCCGAGAGGCTCGGAAGAGGCCTCCCCTGAAAGCTGGATTCCCACCGATCGTTTGTTTCAAATCTTAGCCCAGTAGCTAAAAAGTAGGCGCAAAAAAGTCCTGCCAAAGTCACATCGGTTGTCATGTTACAATTTAGTCAATAAAGGTCTACTACTGGAGCGAAACCGAGTGCTTTGACGCTCGCCGTTAGGCCCCACAACCTCTGAGAGGCTTGGAAGTGGCCTCCCCTGAGAGCTGGATTCCCAAGGATTGTCTGTGTGAATTCCTAGCCCGCTAGGCTGAAATTAAGCGACCTAAAGTCGTGCCGAAGTCAAATCGGTCGTCATGGTACTCGAGCGAAACTGAGTGCTTTAACGGTCGCCGCTCGGCCCCACAGCCGTCCAGAGACTCGGGGGAGGACTCCCCTGAAAGCTGGATTCCCACCGATAAATTGTTTCAAATCTTAGCCCACTAGCTCAAAAGTAAGCGCTAAAAAGTCCTGCCAAAATCACGTAGGTCGTCATGTTACAATTTAGTCAATAAAGGCCTACTACTGGACCGAAACCGAGTGCTTTGACGCTCGCCGTTCGACCCCACAGCTGTCCAGAGACTCGCGGGAGGCCTCCCCTGAAAGCTGGATTCCCAAGGATTTTCTGTGTGAATTCCTAGCCCGTTAGGCTGAAATTAAGCGACCTAAAGTCGTGCCGAAGTCAAAACGGTCGTCATGGTACTCGAGCGAAACTGAGTGCTTTAACGCTCGCCGCTCGGCCCCACAGCCGTCCAGAGACTCGGGGGAGGACTTCCCTGAAAGCTGGATTCCCACCGATAATGTGTTTCAAATCTTAGCCCACTAGCTCAAAAGTAAGCGCTAAAAAGTCCTGCCAAAATCACATAGGTCGTCATGTTACAATTTAGTCAATAAAGGCATCCTACTGGACCGACACTGAGTGCTTTAATGCTCGCCGCTCGGCCCCACAGCCGTCCAGAGACTCAGGGGAGGCCTCCCCTGAAAGCTGGATTCCCACCGATCGTTTGTTTCAAATCTTAGCCCAGTAGCTGAAAAGTAGGCGCAAAAACGTCCTGCCAAAGTCACATAGGTCGTCATGTTACAATTTAGTCAATAAAGGCCTACTACTGGACCGAAACCGAGTGGTTTGACGCTCGCCGTTAGGCCCCACAACCTCTGAGAGGCTTGGAAGTGGCCTCTCCTGAAAGCTGGATTCCCAACGCTTGTCTGTGTAAATTCCTAGCCCGCTAGGCAGAAATTAGGCGACCTAAAGTCGTGCCGAAGTCAAATCGGTCGTCATGGTACTCGAGCGAAATTGAGTGCTTTAACGCTCGCCGCTCGACCCCACGACCTCCGAGAGGCTCGGAAGAGGCCTCCCCTGAAAGCTGGATTCCCACCGACTGTTTGTTTCAAATCTTAGCCCACTAGCTCAAAGGTAAGCGCTAAAAAGTCCTGCCAAAATCACATAGGTCGTCATGTTACAATTTAGTCAATAAAGGCCTACTACTGGAGAGAAACCGAGTGCTTTGACGCTCGCCGTTCGACCCCACAGCTGTCCAGAGACTCGCGGGAGGCCTCCCCTGAAAGCTGGATTCCCAAGGATTGTCTGTGTGAATTCCTACCCCGTTAGGCTGAAATTAAGCGACCTAAAGACGTGCCGAAGTCAAATAGGTCGTCATGGTACTCGAGCGAAACTGAGTGCTTTAACGCTCGCCGCTCAGCCCCACAGCCGTCCAGAGACTCGGGGGAGGACTCCCCTGAAAGCTGAATTCCCACCGATAATGTGTTTCAAATCTTAGCCCACTAGCTCAAAAGTAAGCGCTAAAAAGTCCTGCCAAAATCACATAGGTCGTCATGTTACAATTTAGTCAATAAAGGCCTACTACTGGACCGAAACTGAGTGCTTTAACGCTCACCACTCTGCCCCACAGCCGTCCAGAGACTCGGGAGAGGCGTCCCCTGAAAGCTGGATTCCCACCGACTGTTTGTTTCAAATCTTAGCCCCCTAGCTCAAAAGTAGGCGCTAAAAAGTCATGCCAAAGTCACATAGGTCGTCATGTTACAATTTAGTCAAAGGCCTACCACTGGAACGAAAACGAGTGCTTTGACGCTCGTCGTTAGGCCCCACAACCTCTGAGAGGCTTGGAAGTGGCCTCCCCTGAAAGCTGGATTCCCAAGGCTTGTCTGTGTAAATTCCTAGCCCGCTAGGCAGAAATTAGGCGACCTAAAGTCGTGCCGAAGTCAAATCGGTCGTCATGGTACTCGAGCGAAACTGAGTGCTTTAACGCTCGCCGCTCGACCCCACGACCTCCGAGAGGCTCAGAAGAGGCCTCCCCTGAAAGCTGGATTCCCACCGATCGTTTGTTTCAAATCTTAGCCCAGTAGCTAAAAAGTAGGCGCAAAAAAGTCCTGCCAAAGTCACATCGGTTGTCATGTTACAATTTAGTCAATAAAGGTCTACTACTGGAGCGAAACCGAGTGCTTTGACGCTCGCCGTTAGGCCCCACAACCTCTGAGAGGCTTGGAAGTGGCCTCCCCTGAGAGCTGGATTCCCAAGGATTGTCTGTGTGAATTCCTAGCCCGCTAGGCTGAAATTAAGCGACCTAAAGTCGTGCCGAAGTCAAATCGGTCGTCATGGTACTCGAGCGAAACTGAGTGCTTTAACGGTCGCTGCTCGGCCCCACAGCCGTCCAGAGACTCGGGGGAGGACTCCCCTGAAAGCTGGATTCCCACCGATAAATTGTTTCAAATCTTAGCCCACTAGCTCAAAAGTAAGCGCTAAAAAGTCCTGCCAAAATCACATAGGTCGTCATGTTACAATTTAGTCAATAAAGGCCTACTACTGGACCGAAACTGAGTGCTTTAACGCTCACCACTCTGCCCCACAGCCGTCCAGAGACTCGGGAGAGGCGTCCCCTGAAAGCTGGATTCCCACCGACTGTTTGTTTCAAATCTTAGCCCCCTAGCTCAAAAGTAGGCGCTAAAAAGTCATGCCAAAGTCACATAGGTCGTCATGTTACAATTTAGTCAAAGGCCTACTACTGGAACGAAAACGAGTGCTTTGACGCTCGTCGTTAGGCCCCACAACCTCTGAGAGGCTTGGAAGTGGCCTCCCCTGAAAGCTGGATTCCCAAGGCTTGTCTGTGTAAATTCCTAGCCCGCTAGGCAGAAATTAGGTGACCTAAAGTCGTGCCGAAGTCAAATCGGTCGTCATGGTACTCGAGCGAAACTGAGTGCTTTAACGCTCGCCGCTCGACCCCACGACCTCCGAGAGGCTCGGAAGAGGCCTCCCCTGAAAGCTGGATTCCCACCGATCGTTTGTTTCAAATCTTAGCCCAGTAGCTAAAAAGTAGGCGCAAAAAAGTCCTGCCAAAGTCACATCGGTTGTCATGTTACAATTTAGTCAATAAAGGTCTACTACTGGAGCGAAACCGAGTGCTTTGACGCTCGCCGTTAGGCCCCACAACCTCTGAGAGGCTTGGAAGTGGCCTCCCCTGAGAGCTGGATTCCCAAGGATTGTCTGTGTGAATTCCTAGCCCGCTAGGCTGAAATTAAGCGACCTAAAGTCGTGCCGAAGTCAAATCGGTCGTCATGGTACTCGAGCGAAACTGAGTGCTTTAACGGTCGCTGCTCGGCCCCACAGCCGTCCAGAGACTCGGGGGAGGACTCCCCTGAAAGCTGGATTCCCACCGATAAATTGTTTCAAATCTTAGCCCACTAGCTCAAAAGTAAGCGCTAAAAAGTCCTGCCAAAATCACGTAGGTCGTCATGTTACAATTTAGTCAATAAAGGCCTACTACTGGACCGAAACCGAGTGCTTTGACGCTCGCCGTTCAACCCCACAGCTGTCCAGAGACTCGCGGGAGGCCTCCCCTGAAAGCTGGATTCCCAAGGATTTTCTGTGTGAATTCCTAGCCCGTTAGGCTGAAATTAAGCGAC
This sequence comes from Phycodurus eques, assembly GCF_024500275.1. Lineage (NCBI taxonomy): Eukaryota > Metazoa > Chordata > Actinopteri > Syngnathiformes > Syngnathidae > Phycodurus > Phycodurus eques. Next base: position 89,313 of record NW_026904097.1, on the reverse strand, counting down.
CTAAAGTCGTGCCGAAGTCAAATCGGTCGTCATGGTACTCGAGCGAAACTGAGTGCTTTAACGCTCGCCGCTCGGCCCCACAGCCGTCCAGAGACTCGGGGGAGGACTTCCCTGAAAGCTGGATTCCCACCGATAATGTGTTTCAAATCTTAGCCCACTAGCTCAAAAGTAAGCGCTAAAAAGTCCTGCCAAAATCACATAGGTCGTCATGTTACAATTTAGTCAATAAAGGCCTACTACTGGACCGAAACTGAGTGCTTTAACGCTTGCCACTCTGCCCCACAGCCGTCCAGAGACTCGGGGGAGGCATCCCCTGAAAGCTGGATTCCCACCGATCGTTTGTTTCAAATCTTAGCCCAGTAGCTGAAAAGCAGGCGCTAAAAAGTCCTGCCAAAATCACATAGGTCGTCATGTTACAATTTAGTCAATAAAGGCATCCTACTGGACCGACACTGAGTGCTTTAATGCTCGCCGCTCGGCCCCACAGCCGTCCAGAGACTCAGGGGAGGCCTCCCCTGAAAGCTGGATTCCCACCGATCGTTTGTTTCAAATCTTAGCCCAGTAGCTGAAAAGTAGGCGCAAAAACGTCCTGCCAAAGTCACATAGGTCGTCATGTTACAATTTAGTCAATAAAGGCCTACTACTGGACCGAAACCGAGTGCTTTGACGCTCGCCGTTAGGCCCCACAACCTCTGAGAGGCTTGGAAGTGGCCTCTCCTGAAAGCTGGATTCCCAACGCTTGTCTGTGTAAATTCCTAGCCCGCTAGGCAGAAATTAGGCGACCTAAAGTCGTGCCGAAGTCAAATCGGTCGTCATGGTACTCGAGCGAAATTGAGTGCTTTAACGCTCGCCGCTCGGCCCCACGACCTCCGAGAGGCTCGGAAGAGGCCTCCCCTGAAAGCTGGATTCCCACCGACTGTTTGTTTCAAATCTTAGCCCACTAGCACAAAGGTAAGCGCTAAAAAGTCCTGCCAAAATCACATAGGTCGTCATGTTACAATTTAGTCAATAAAGGCCTACTACTGGAGAGAAACCGAGTGCTTTGACGCTCGCCGTTCGACCCCACAGCTGTCCAGAGACTCGCGGGAGGCCTCCCCTGAAAGCTGGATTCCCAAGGATTGTCTGTGTGAATTCCTACCCCGTTAGGCTGAAATTAAGCGACCTAAAGACGTGCCGAAGTCAAATAGGTCGTCATGGTACTCGAGCGAAACTGAGTGCTTTAACGCTCGCCGCTCAGCCCCACAGCCGTCCAGAGACTCGGGGGAGGACTCCCCTGAAAGCTGGATTCCCACCGATAATGTATTTCAAATCTTAGCCCACTAGCTCAAAAGTAAGCGCTAAAAAGTCCTGCCAAAATCACATAGGTCGTCATGTTACAATTTAGTCAATAAAGGCCTACTACTGGACCGAAACTGAGTGCTTTAACGCTCACCACTCTGCCCCACAGCCGTCCAGAGACTCGGGAGAGGCGTCCCCTGAAAGCTGGATTCCCACCGACTGTTTGTTTCAAATCTTAGCCCCCTAGCTCAAAAGTAGGCGCTAAAAAGTCATGCCAAAGTCACATAGGTCGTCATGTTACAATTTAGTCAAAGGCCTACTACTGGAACGAAAACGAGTGCTTTGACGCTCGTCGTTAGGCCCCACAACCTCTGAGAGGCTTGGAAGTGGCCTCCCCTGAAAGCTGGATTCCCAAGGCTTGTCTGTGTAAATTCCTAGCCCGCTAGGCAGAAATTAGGCGACCTAAAGTCGTGCCGAAGTCAAATCGGTCGTCATGGTACTCGAGCGAAACTGAGTGCTTTAACGCTCGCCGCTCGACCCCACGACCTCCGAGAGGCTCGGAAGAGAACTCCCCTGAAAGCTGGATTCCCACCGATCGTTTGTTTCAAATCTTAGCCCAGTAGCTAAAAAGTAGGCGCAAAAAAGTCCTGCCAAAGTCACATAGGTTGTCATGTTACAATTTAGTCAATAAAGGTCTACTACTGGAGCGAAACCGAGTGCTTTGACGCTCGCCGTTAGGCCCCACAACCTCTGAGAGGCTTGGAAGTGGCCTCCCCTGAGAGCTGGATTCCCAAGGATTGTCTGTGTGAATTCCTAGCCCGCTAGGCTGAAATTAAGCGACCTAAAGTCGTGCCGAAGTCAAATCGGTCGTCATGGTACTCGAGCGAAACTGAGTGCTTTAACGGTCGCCGCTCGGCCCCACAGCCGTCCAGAGACTCGGGGGAGGACTCCCCTGAAAGCTGGATTCCCACCGATAAATTGTTTCAAATCTTAGCCCACTAGCTCAAAAGTAAGCGCTAAAAAGTCCTGCCAAAATCACGTAGGTCGTCATGTTACAATTTAGTCAATAAAGGCCTACTACTGGACCGAAACCGTGTGCTTTGACGCTGACCGTTCGACCCCACAGCTGTCCAGAGACTCGCGGGAGGCCTCCCCTGAAAGCTGGATTCCCAAGGATTGTCTGTGTGAATTCCTAGCCCGTTAGGCTGAAATTAAGCGACCTAAAGTCGTGCCGAAGTCAAATCGGTCGTCATGGTACTCGAGCGAAACTGAGTGCTATAACGCTCGCCGCTCGGCCCCACAGCCGTCCAGAGACTCGGGGGAGGACTTCCCTGAAAGCTGGATTCCCACCGATAATGTGTTTCAAATCTTAGCCCACTAGCTCAAAAGTAAGCGCTAAAAAGTCCTGCCAAAATCACATAGGTCGTCATGTTACAATTTAGTCAATAAAGGCCTACTACTGGACCGAAACTGAGTGCTTTAACGCTTGCCACTCTGCCCCACAGCCGTCCAGAGACTCGGGGGAGGCATCCCCTGAAAGCTGGATTCCCACCGATCGTTTGTTTCAAATCTTAGCTCAGTAGCTGAAAAGCAGGCGCTAAAAAGTCCTGCCAAAATCACATAGGTCGTCATGTTACAATTCAGTCAATAAAGGCATCCTACTGGACCGACACTGAGTGCTTTAATGCTCGCCGCTCGGCCCCACAGCCGTCCAGAGACTCAGGGGAGGCCTCCCCTGAAAGCTGGATTCCCACCGATCGTTTGTTTCAAATCTTAGCCCAGTAGCTGAAAAGTAGGCGCAAAAACGTCCTGCCAAAGTCACATAGGTCGTCATGTTACAATTTAGTCAATAAAGGCCTACTACTGGACCGAAACCGAGTGCTTTGACGCTCGCCGTTAGGCCCCACAACCTCTGAGAGGCTTGGAAGTGGCCTCTCCTGAAAGCTGGATTCCCAACGCTTGTCTGTGTAAATTCCTAGCCCGCTAGGCAGAAATTAGGCGACCTAAAGTCGTGCCGAAGTCAAATCGGTCGTCATGGTACTCGAGCGAAATTGAGTGCTTTAACGCTCGCCGCTCGACCCCACGACCTCCGAGAGGCTTGGAAGAGGCCTCCCCTGAAAGCTGGATTCCCACCGACTGTTTGTTTCAAATCTTAGCCCACTAGCTCAAAGGTAAGCGCTAAAAAGTCCTGCCAAAATCACATAGGTCGTCATGTTACAATTTAGTCAATAAAGGCATACTACTGGAGAGAAACCGAGTGCTTTGACGCTCGCCGTTCGACCCCACAGCTGTCCAGAGACTCGCGGGAGGCCTCCCCTGAAAGCTGGATTCCCAAGGATTGTCTGTGTGAATTCCTACCCCGTTAGGCTGAAATTAAGCGACCTAAAGACGTGCCGAAGTCAAATAGGTCGTCATGGTACTCGAGCGAAACTGAGTGCTTTAACGCTCGCCGCTCAGCCCCACAGCCGTCCAGAGACTCGGGGGAGGACTACCCTGAAAGCTGGATTCCCACCGATAATGTGTTTCAAATCTTAGCCCACTAGCTCAAAAGTAAGCGCTAAAAAGTCCTGCCAAAATCACATAGGTCGTCATGTTACAATTTAGTCAATAAAGGCCTACTACTGGACCGAAACTGAGTGCTTTAACGCTCACCACTCTGCCCCACAGCCGTCCAGAGACTCGGGAGAGGCGTCCCCTGAAAGCTGGATTCCCAAGGATTGTCTGTGTGAATTCCTACCCCGTTAGGCTGAAATTAAGCGACCTAAAGACGTGCCGAAGTCAAATAGGTCGTCATGGTACTCGAGCGAAACTGAGTGCTTTAACGCTCGCCGCTCAGCCCCACAGCCGTCCAGAGACTCGGGGGAGGACTCCCCTGAAAGCTGGATTCCCACCGATAATGTGTTTCAAATCTTAGCCCACTAGCTCAAAAGTAAGCGCTAAAAAGTCCTGCCAAAATCACATAGGTCGTCATGTTACAATTTAGTCAATAAAGGCCTACTACTGGACCGAAACTGAGTGCTTTAACGCTCACCACTCTGCCCCACAGCCGTCCAGAGACTCGGGAGAGGCGTCCCCTGAAAGCTGGATTCCCACCGACTGTTTGTTTCAAATCTTAGCCCCCTAGCTCAAAAGTAGGCGCTAAAAAGTCATGCCAAAGTCACATAGGTCGTCATGTTACAATTTAGTCAAAGGCCTACTACTGGAACGAAAACGAGTGCTTTGACGCTCGTCGTTAGGCCCCACAACCTCTGAGAGGCTTGGAAGTGGCCTCCCCTGAAAGCTGGATTCCCAAGGCTTGTCTGTGTAAATTCCTAGCCCGCTAGGCAGAAATTAGGCGACCTAAAGTCGTGCCGAAGTCAAATCGGTCGTCATGGTACTCGAGCGAAACTGAGTGCTTTAACGCTCGCCGCTCGACCCCACGACCTCCGAGAGGCTCGGAAGAGAACTCCCCTGAAAGCTGGATTCCCACCGATCGTTTGTTTCAAATCTTAGCCCAGTAGCTAAAAAGTAGGCGCAAAAAAGTCCTGCCAAAGTCACATAGGTTGTCATGTTACAATTTAGTCAATAAAGGTCTACTACTGGAGCGAAACCGAGTGCTTTGACGCTCGCCGTTAGGCCCCACAACCTCTGAGAGGCTTGGAAGTGGCCTCCCCTGAGAGCTGGATTCCCAAGGATTGTCTGTGTGAATTCCTAGCCCGCTAGGCTGAAATTAAGCGACCTAAAGTCGTGCCGAAGTCAAATCGGTCGTCATGGTACTCGAGCGAAACTGAGTGCTTTAACGGTCGCCGCTCGGCCCCACAGCCGTCCAGAGACTCGGGGGAGGACTCCCCTGAAAGCTGGATTCCCACCGATAAATTGTTTCAAATCTTAGCCCACTAGCTCAAAAGTAAGCGCTAAAAAGTCCTGCCAAAATCACGTAGGTCGTCATGTTACAATTTAGTCAATAAAGGCCTACTACTGGACCGAAACCGTGTGCTTTGACGCTCGCCGTTCGACCCCACAGCTGTCCAGAGACTCGCGGGAGGCCTCCCCTGAAAGCTGGATTCCCAAGGATTGTCTGTGTGAATTCCTAGCCCGTTAGGCTGAAATTAAGCGACCTAAAGTCGTGCCGAAGTCAAATCGGTCGTCATGGTACTCGAGCGAAACTGAGTGCTTTAACGCTCGCCGCTCGGCCCCACAGCCGTCCAGAGACTCGGGGGAGGACTTCCCTGAAAGCTGGATTCCCACCGATAATGTGTTTCAAATCTTAGCCCACTAGCTCAAAAGTAAGCGCTAAAAAGTCCTGCCAAAATCACATAGGTCGTCATGTTACAATTTAGTCAATAAAGGCCTACTACTGGACCGAAACTGAGTGCTTTAACGCTTGCCACTCTGCCCCACAGCCGTCCAGAGACTCGGGGGAGGCATCCCCTGAAAGCTGGATTCCCACCGATCGTTTGTTTCAAATCTTAGCTCAGTAGCTGAAAAGCAGGCGCTAAAAAGTCCTGCCAAAATCACATAGGTCGTCATGTTACAATTCAGTCAATAAAGGCATCCTACTGGACCGACACTGAGTGCTTTAATGCTCGCCGCTCGGCCCCACAGCCGTCCAGAGACTCAGGGGAGGCCTCCCCTGAAAGCTGGATTCCCACCGATCGTTTGTTTCAAATCTTAGCCCAGTAGCTGAAAAGTAGGCGCAAAAACGTCCTGCCAAAGTCACATAGGTCGTCATGTTACAATTTAGTCAATAAAGGCCTACTACTGGACCGAAACCGAGTGCTTTGACGCTCGCCGTTAGGCCCCACAACCTCTGAGAGGCTTGGAAGTGGCCTCTCCTGAAAGCTGGATTCCCAACGCTTGTCTGTGTAAATTCCTAGCCCGCTAGGCAGAAATTAGGCGACCTAAAGTCGTGCCGAAGTCAAATCGGTCGTCATGGTACTCGAGCGAAATTGAGTGCTTTAACGCTCGCCGCTCGACCCCACGACCTCCGAGAGGCTTGGAAGAGGCCTCCCCTGAAAGCTGGATTCCCACCGACTGTTTGTTTCAAATCTTAGCCCACTAGCTCAAAGGTAAGCGCTAAAAAGTCCTGCCAAAATCACATAGGTCGTCATGTTACAATTTAGTCAATAAAGGCATACTACTGGAGAGAAACCGAGTGCTTTGACGCTCGCCGTTCGACCCCACAGCTGTCCAGAGACTCGCGGGAGGCCTCCCCTGAAAGCTGGATTCCCAAGGATTGTCTGTGTGAATTCCTACCCCGTTAGGCTGAAATTAAGCGACCTAAAGACGTGCCGAAGTCAAATAGGTCGTCATGGTACTCGAGCGAAACTGAGTGCTTTAACGCTCGCCGCTCAGCCCCACAGCCGTCCAGAGACTCGGGGGAGGACTACCCTGAAAGCTGGATTCCCACCGATAATGTGTTTCAAATCTTAGCCCACTAGCTCAAAAGTAAGCGCTAAAAAGTCCTGCCAAAATCACATAGGTCGTCATGTTACAATTTAGTCAATAAAGGCCTACTACTGGACCGAAACTGAGTGCTTTAACGCTCACCACTCTGCCCCACAGCCGTCCAGAGACTCGGGAGAGGCGTCCCCTGAAAGCTGGATTCCCACCGACTGTTTGTTTCAAATCTTAGCCCCCTAGCTCAAAAGTAGGCGCTAAAAAGTCATGCCAAAGTCACATAGGTCGTCATGTTACAATTTAGTCAAAGGCCTACTACTGGAACGAAAACGAGTGCTTTGACGCTCGTCGTTAGGCCCCACAACCTCTGAGAGGCTTGGAAGTGGCCTCCCCTGAAAGCTGGATTCCCAAGGCTTGTCTGTGTAAATTCCTAGCCCGCTAGGCAGAAATTAGGCGACCTAAAGTCGTGCCGAAGTCAAATCGGTCGTCATGGTACTCGAGCGAAACTGAGTGCTTTAACGCTCGCCGCTCGACCCCACGACCTCCGAGAGGCTCGGAAGAGGCCTCCCCTGAAAGCTGGATTCCCACCGATCGTTTGTTTCAAATCTTAGCCCAGTAGCTGAAAAGCAGGCGCTAAAAAGTCCTGCCAAAATCACATAGGTCGTCATGTTACAATTTAGTCAATAAAGGCCTACTACTGGACCGAAACCGAGTGCTTTGACGCTCGCCGTTCGGCCCCACGACCTTTGAGAGGCTTGGAAGTGGCCTCCCCTGAAAGCTGGATTCCCAAGGATTGTCTGTGTGAATTCCTAGCCCGCTAGGCTGAAATTAAGCGACCTAAAGTCGTGCCGAAGTCAAATCGGTCATCATGGTACTCGAGTGAAACTTAGTGCTTTAAAGCTCGCCGCTCTGCCCCACAGCCGTCCAGTGACTCGGGGGAGGCCTCCCCTGAAAGCTGCATTCCCACCTATCGTTTGTTTCAAATTTTAGCCCACTAGCTCAAAAGTAGGCGCTAAAAAGTTCTGCCAAAATCACATAGGTCGTCATGTTACAATTTACTCAATAAAGGCCAACTACTGGAGAGAAACCGAGTGCTTTGACGCTCGCCGTTCGGGCCCACGACTTCTGAGAGGCTTGGAAGAGGCCTCCCCTGGAAGCTGGATTCCCACCGATCGTTTGTTTCAAATCTTAGCTTACTAGCTCAAAAGTAAGCGCTAAAAAGCCCTGCCAAAATCACATCGGTCGTCATGTTACAATTTAGTCAATAAAGGCCTCCTACTGGACCGAAACTGAGTGCTTTAACGCTCGCCGCTCGGCCCCACAGCCGTCCAGGGACTCAGGGGAGGCATCCCCTGAAAGCTGGATTCCCACCGACTGTTTGTTTCAAATCTTAGCCCACTAGCTCAAAAGTAGGCGCTAAAAAGTCTTGCCAAAGTCACATAGGTCGTCATGTTACAATTTAGTCAATAAAGGCCTACTACTGGAGCGAAACAGAGTGCTTTGACGCTCGCCGATAGGCCCCACGACCTCTGAGAGGCTTGGAAGTGGCCTCCCCTGAAAGCTGGATTCCCAAGGATCGTCTGTGTGAATTCCTAGCCTGCTAGGCTGAAATTAAGTGACCTAAAGTCATGCCGAAGTCAAATCGGTCGTCATGGTACTCGAGCGAAACTGAGTGCTTTAACGGTCGCCGCTCGGCCCCACAGCAGTCCAGAGACTCGGGGGAGGCCTCCCCTGAAAGCTGGATTACCACCGATCGTTTGTTTTAAATCTTAGCCCACTAGCTCAAACGTAAGCGCTAAAAAGTCCTGCCAAAATCACATAGGTCGTCATGTTACAATTTAGTCAATAAAGGCCTATTACTGGAACGAAACTGAGTGCTTTAAGGCTCGCCGTTCAGCCCCACAGCCGTCCGGAGACTCAGGGGAGGTCTCCCCTGAAAGCTTGATCCCCACCGATAATGTGATTCAAATCTTAGCCCAGTAGCTGAAAAGTAGGCGCTAAAAAGTCTTGCCAAAATCACATAGGTCGTCATGTTACAATTTAGTCAATAAAGGCCTACTACTGGACCGAAACTGAGTGCTTTAACGCTCGCCACTCTGCCCCACAGCCGTCCAGTGACTCGGGGGAGGCCTCCCCTGAAAGCTGGATTCCCACCTATCGTTTGTTTCAAATTTTAGCCCACTAGCTCAAAAGTAGGCGCTAAAAAGTTCTGCCAAAATCACATAGGTCGTCATGTTACAATTTACTCAATAAAGGCCAACTACTGGAGAGAAACCGAGTGCTTTGACGCTCGCCGTTCGGGCCCACGACTTCTGAGAGGCTTGGAAGAGGCCTCCCCTGAAAGCTGGATTCCCACCGATCGTTTGTTTCAAATCTTAGCTTACTAGCTCAAAAGTAAGCGCTAAAAAGCCCTGCCAAAATCACATCGGTCGTCATGTTACAATTTAGTCAATAAAGGCCTCCTACTGGACCGAAACTGAGTGCTTTAACGCTCGCCGCTCGGCCCCACAGCCGTCCAGGGACTCAGGGGAGGCATCCCCTGAAAGCTGGATTCCCACCGACTGTTTGTTTCAAATCTTAGCCCACTAGCTCAAAAGTAGGCGCTAAAAAGTCTTGCCAAAGTCACATAGGTCGTCATGTTACAATTTAGTCAATAAAGGCCTACTACTGGAGCGAAACAGAGTGCTTTGACGCTCGCCGATAGGCCCCACGACCTCTGAGAGGCTTGGAAGTGGCCTCCCCTGAAAGCTGGATTCCCAAGGATCGTCTGTGTGAATTCCTAGCCCGCTAGGCTGAAATTAAGTGACCTAAAGTCATGCCGAAGTCAAATCGGTCGTCATGGTACTCGAGCGAAACTGAGTGCTTTAACGGTCGCCGCTCGGCCCCACAGCAGTCCAGAGACTCGGGGGAGGCCTCCCCTGAAAGCTGGATTCCCACCGATCGTTTGTTTTAAATCTTAGCCCACTAGCTCAAACGTAAGCGCTAAAAAGTCCTGCCAAAATCACATAGGTCGTCATGTTACAATTTAGTCAATAAAGGCCTATTACTGGAACGAAACTGAGTGCTTTAAGGCTCGCCGTTCAGCCCCACAGCCGTCCGGAGACTCAGGGGAGGTCTCCCCTGAAAGCTTGATTCCCACCGATAATGTGATTCAAATCTTAGCCCAGTAGCTGAAAAGTAGGCGCTAAAAAGTCTTGCCAAAATCACATAGGTCGTCATGTTACAATTTAGTCAATAAAGGCCTACTACTGGACCGAAACTGAGTGCTTTAACGCTCGCCACTCTGCCCCACAGCCGTCCAGTGACTCGGGGGAGGCCTCCCCTGAAAGCTGGATTCCCACCTATCGTTTGTTTCAAATTTTAGCCCACTAGCTCAAAAGTAGGCGCTAAAAAGTTCTGCCAAAATCACATAGGTCGTCATGTTACAATTTACTCAATAAAGGCCAACTACTGGAGAGAAACCGAGTGCTTTGACGCTCGCCGTTCTGGCCCACGACTTCTGAGAGGCTTGGAAGAGGCCTCCCCTGAAAGCTGGATTCCCACCAATCGTTTGTTTCAAATCTTAGCTTACTAGCTCAAAAGTAAGCGATAAAAAGCCCTGCCAAAATCACATCGGTCGTCATGTTACAATTTAGTCAATAAAGGCCTCCTACTGGACTGAAACTGAGTGCTTTAACGCTCGCCGCTCGGCCCCACAGCCGTCCAGGGACTCAGGGGAGGCATCCCCTGAAAGCTGGATTCCCACCGACTGTTTGTTTCAAATCTTAGCCCACTAGCTCAAAAGTAGGCGCTAAAAAGTCTTGCCAAAGTCACATAGGTCGTCATGTTACAATTTAGTCAATAAAGGCCTACTACTGGAGCGAAACAGAGTGCTTTGACGCTCGCCGATAGGCCCCACGACCTCTGAGAGGCTTGGAAGTGGCCTCCCCTGAAAGCTGGATTCCCAAGGATCGTCTGTGTGCATTCCTAGCCCGCTAGGCTGAAATTAAGTGACCTAAAGTCATGCCGAAGTCAAATCGGTAATCATGGTACTCGAGCGAAACTGAGTGCTTTAACGGTCGCCGCTCGGCCCCACAGCAGTCCAGAGACTCGGGGGAGGCCTCCCCTGAAAGCTGGATTCCCACCGATCGTTTGTTTTAAATCTTAGCCCACTAGCTCAAACGTAAGCGCTAAAAAGTCCTGCCAAAATCACATAGGTCGTCATGTTACAATTTAGTCAATAAAGGAATATTACTGGACCGAAACTGAGTGCTTTAAGGCTCGCCGTTCAGCCTCACAGCCGTCCGGAGACTCAGGGGAGGTCTCCCCTGAAAGCTTGATTCCAACCGATCGTTTGTTTCAAATCCTAGCCCAGTAGCTGAAAGGTAGGCGCTAAAAAGTCTTGCCAAAATCACATAGGTCGTCATGTTACAATTTAGTCAATAAAGGCCTCCTACTGTAGCGAAAATGAGTGCTTTAACGCTCGCCGCTCGGCCCCACAGCCGTCCAGAGACTCGGGGGAGGACTCCCCTGAAAGCTGGATTCCCACCGATCGTTTGTTTCAAATCTTAGCCCACTAGCTCAAAACTAGGCGCTAAAATGTCCTGCCAAAGTCACATAGGTCGTCATGTTACAATTTAGTCAATAAAGGCCTACTACTGGAGAGAAACCAAGTGCTTTGACGCTCGCCGTTCGGCCCCACAGCTGTCCAGGGACTCGGGGGAGGCCTCCCCTGAAAGCTGTATTCCCACCGATAGTTTGTTTCAAATCTTAGCCCACTAGCTCAAAAGTGAGCGCTAAAAAGTCTTGCCAAAGTCACATAGGTCGTCATGTTACAATTTAGTCAATAAAGGCCTACTACTGGAGCGAAACAGAGTGCTTTGACGCTCGCCGTTCGGCCCCACGACCTCTGAGAGGCTTGGAAGTGGCCTCCCCTGAAAGCTGGATTCCCAAGGATCGTCTGTGTGAATTCCTAGCCCGCTAGGCTGAAATTAAGTGACCTAAAGTCATGCCGAAGTCAAATCGGTCGTCATGGTACTCGAGCGAAACTGAGTGCTTTAACGGTCGCCGCTCGGCCCCACAGCAGTCCAGAGACTCGGGGGAGGCCTCCCCTGAAAGCTGGATTCCCACCGATGGTTTGTTTTAAATCTTAGCCCACTAGCTCAAACGTAAGCGCTAAAAAGGCCTGCCAAAATCACATAGGTCGTCATGTTACAATTTAGTCAATAAAGGCCTATTACTGGACCGAAACTGAGTGCTTTAAGGCTCGCCGTTCAGCCCCACAGCCGTCCGGAGACTCAGGGGAGGTCTCCCCTGAAAGCTTGATTCCAACCGATCGTTTGTTTCAAATCCTAGCCCAGTAGCTGAAAGGTAGGCGCTAAAAAGTCTTGCCAAAATCACATAGGTCGTCATGTTACAAATTAGTCAATAAAGGCCTCCTACTGTAGCGAAAATGAGTGCTTTAACGCTCGCCGCTCGGCCCCACAGCCGTCCAGAGACTCGGGGGAGGACTCCCCTGAAAGCTGGAATCCCACCGATCGTTTGTTTCAAATCTTAGCCCACTAGCTCAAAACTAGGCGCTAAAATGTCCTGCCAAAGTCACATAGGTCGTCATGTTACAATTTAGTCAATAAAGGCCTACTACTGAAGAGAAACCAAGTGCTTTGACGCTCGCCGTTCGGCCCCACAGCTGTCCAGGGACTCGGGGGAGGCCTCCCCTGAAAGCTGTATTCCCACCGATAGTTTGTTTCAAATCTTAGCCCACTAGCTCAAAAGTGAGCGCTAAAAAGTCTTGCCAAAGTCACATAGGTCGTCATGTTACAATTTAGTCAATAAAGGCCTACTACTGGAGCGAAACCGAGTGCTTTAACGCTCGCCGTTCGGCCCCACGACCTCTGAGAGGCTTGGAAGTGGCCTCCGCTGAAAGCTGGATTGCCAAGGACCGTCTGTGTGAATTCCTAGCCCGCTAGGCTGAAATTAAGCGACCTAAAGTCGTGCCGAAGTCAAATCGGTCGTCATGGTACTCGAGCGAAACTGAGTGCTTTAACGGTCGCCGCTCGGCCCCACAGCCGTCCAGAGACTCGGGGGAGGACTCCCCTGAAAGCTGGATTCCCACCGATAAATTGTTTCAAATCTTAGCCCACTAGCTCAAAATTAAGCGCTAAAAAGTCCTGCCAAAACCACGTAGGTCGTCATGTTACAATTTAGTCAATAAAGGCCTACTACTGGACCGAAACTGAATGCTTTCACGCTCGCCGTTCGGCCCCACAACCTCCGAGAGGCTTGGAAGAGGCCTCCCCTGAAAGCTGGATTCCCACCGATCGTTTGTTTCAAATCTTAGCCCAGTAGCTGAAAAGCAGGCGCTAAAAAGTCCTGCCAAAATCACATAGGTCGTCATGTTACAATTTAGTCAATAAAGGCCTCCTACTGGACCGAAACTGAGTGCTTTAATGCTCGCCGCTCGGCCCCACAGCCGTCCAGAGACTCAGGGGAGGCATCCCCTGAAAGCTGGATTCCCACCGATCGTTTGTTTCAAATCTTAGCCCAGTAGCTGAAAAGTAGGCGCAAAAACGTCCTGCCAAAGTCACATAGGTCGTCATGTTACAATTTAGTCAATAAAGGCCTACTACTGGAGCGAAACAGAGTGCTTTGACGCTCGCCGATAGGCCCCACGACCTCTGAGAGGCTTGGAAGTGGCCTCCCCTGAAAGCTGGATTCCCAAGGATCGTCTGTGTGAATTCCTAGCCCGCTAGGCTGAAATTAAGCGACCTAAAGTCGTGCCGAAGTCAAATCGGTCATCATGGTACTCGAGCGAAACTTAGTGCTTTTAAGCTCGCCGCTCGGCCCCACAGCCGTCCAGAGACTCGGGGGAGGACTCCCCTGAAAGCTGGATTCCCACCGATAATGTGATTCAAATCTTAGCCCAGTAGCTGAAAAGTAGGCGCTAAAAAGTCTTGCCAAAATCACATAGGTCGTCATGTTACAATTTAGTCAATAAAGGCCTACTACTGGACCGAAACTGAGTGTTTTAACGCTCGCCACTCTGCCCCATAGCCGTCCAGTGACTCGGGGGGGGGACTCCCCTGAAAACTGGATTCCCACCGATAATGGGATTCAAATCTTAGCCCACTAGCTCAAAAGTAAGCGCTAAGAAGTCCTGCCAAAATCACATAGGTCGTCATGTTACAATTTAGTCAATAAAGGCCTACTACTGGACCAAAACTGAGTGCTTTAACGCTCGCCACTCTGCCCCACAGCCGTCCAGAGACTCGGGGGAGGCCTCCCCTGAAAGCTGGATTCCCACCTATCGTTTGTTTCAAATTTTAGCCCACTAGCTCAAAAGTAGGCGCTAAAAAGTTCTGCCAAAATCACATAGGTCGTCATGTTACAATTTACTCAATAAAGGCCAACTACTGGAGAGAAACCGAGTGCTTTGACGCTCGCCGTTCGGGCCCACGACTTCTGAGAGGCTTGGAAGAGGCCTCCCCTGAAAGCTAGATTCCCACCGATCGTTTGTTTCAAATCTTAGCTTACTAGCTCAAAAGTAAGCGCTAAAAAGCCCTGCCAAAATCACATCGGTCGTCATGTTACAATTTAGTCAATAAAGGCCTCGTACTGGACCGAAACTGAGTGCTTTAACGCTCGCCGCTCGGCCCCACAGCCGTCCAGGGACTCAGGGGAGGCATCCCCTGAAAGCTGGATTCCCACCGATTGTTTGTTTCAAATCTTAGCCCACTAGCTCAAAAGTAGGCGCTAAAAAGTCTTGCCAAAGTCACATAGGTCGTCATGTTACAATTTAGTCAATAAAGGCCTACTACAGGAGCGAAACAGAGTGCTTTGACGCTCGCCGATAGGCCCCACGACCTCTGAGAGGCTTGGAAGTGGCCTCCCCTGAAAGCTGGATTCCCAAGGATCGTCTGTGTGAATTCCTAGCCCGCTAGGCTGAAATTAAGCGACCTAAAGTCGTGCCGAAGTCAAATCGGTCGTCATGGTACTCGAGCGAAACTGAGTGCTTTAACGGTCGCCGCTCGGCCCCACAGCAGTCCAGAGACTCGGGGGAGGCCTCCCCTGAAAGCTGGATTCCCACCGATCGTTTGTTTTAAATCTTAGCCCACTAGCTCAAAACTAGGCGCTAAAATGTCCTGCCAAAGTCACATAGGTCGTCATGTTACAATTTAGTCAATAAAGGCCTACTACTGGAGAGAAACCAAGTGCTTTGACGCTCGCCGTTCGGCCCCACAGCTGTCCAGGGACTCGGGGGAGGCCTCCCCTGAAAGCTGTATTCCCACCGATAGTTTGTTTCAAATCTTAGCCCACTAGCTCAAAAGTGAGCGCTAAAAAGTCTTGCCAAAGTCACATAGGTCGTCATGTTACAATTTAGTCAATAAAGGCCTACTACTGGAGCGAAACAGAGTGCTTTGACGCTCGCCGTTCGGCCCCACGACCTCTGAGAGGCTTGGAAGTGGCCTCCCCTGAAAGCTGGATTCCCAAGGATCGTCTGTGTGAATTCCTAGCCCGCTAGGCTGAAATTAAGTGACCTAAAGTCATGCCGAAGTCAAATCGGTCGTCATGGTACTCGAGCGAAACTGAGTGCTTTAACGGTCGCCGCTCGGCCCCACAGCAGTCCAGAGACTCGGGGGAGGCCTCCCCTGAAAGCTGGATTCCCACCGATGGTTTGTTTTAAATCTTAGCCCACTAGCTCAAACGTAAGCGCTAAAAAGTCCTGCCAAAATCACATAGGTCGTCATGTTACAATTTAGTCAATAAAGGCCTATTACTGGACCGAAACTGAGTGCTTTAAGGCTCGCCGTTCAGCCCCACAGCCGTCCGGAGACTCAGGGGAGGTCTCCCCTGAAAGCTTGATTCCAACCGATCGTTTGTTTCAAATCCTAGCCCAGTAGCTGAAAGGTAGGCGCTAAAAAGTCTTGCCAAAATCACATAGGTCGTCATGTTACAAATTAGTCAATAAAGGCCTCCTACTGTAGCGAAAATGAGTGCTTTAACGCTCGCCGCTCGGCCCCACAGCCGTCCAGAGACTCGGGGGAGGACTCCCCTGAAAGCTGGAATCCCACCGATCGTTTGTTTCAAATCTTAGCCCACTAGCTCAAAACTAGGCGCTAAAATGTCCTGCCAAAGTCACATAGGTCGTCATGTTACAATTTAGTCAATAAAGGCCTACTACTGGAGAGAAACCAAGTGCTTTGACGCTCGCCGTTCGGCCCCACAGCTGTCCAGGGACTCGGGGGAGGCCTCCCCTGAAAGCTGTATTCCCACCGATAGTTTGTTTCAAATCTTAGCCCACTAGCTCAAAAGTGAGCGCTAAAAAGTCTTGCCAAAGTCACATAGGTCGTCATGTTACAATTTAGTCAATAAAGGCCTACTACTGGAGCGAAACCGAGTGCTTTAACGCTCGCCGTTCGGCCCCACGACCTCTGAGAGGCTTGGAAGTGGCCTCCGCTGAAAGCTGGATTGCCAAGGACCGTCTGTGTGAATTCCTAGCCCGCTAGGCTGAAATTAAGCGACCTAAAGTCGTGCCGAAGTCAAATCGGTCGTCATGGTACTCGAGCGAAACTGAGTGCTTTAACGGTCGCCGCTCGGCCCCACAGCCGTCCAGAGACTCGGGGGAGGACTCCCCTGAAAGCTGGATTCCCACCGATAAATTGTTTCAAATCTTAGCCCACTAGCTCAAAATTAAGCGCTAAAAAGTCCTGCCAAAACCACGTAGGTCGTCATGTTACAATTTAGTCAATAAAGGCCTACTACTGGACCGAAACTGAATGCTTTCACGCTCGCCGTTCGGCCCCACAACCTCCGAGAGGCTTGGAAGAGGCCTCCCCTGAAAGCTGGATTCCCACCGATCGTTTGTTTCAAATCTTAGCCCAGTAGCTGAAAAGCAGGCGCTAAAAAGTCCTGCCAAAATCACATAGGTCGTCATGTTACAATTTAGTCAATAAAGGCCTCCTACTGGACCGAAACTGAGTGCTTTAATGCTCGCCGCTCGGCCCCACAGCCGTCCAGAGACTCAGGGGAGGCATCCCCTGAAAGCTGGATTCCCACCGATCGTTTGTTTCAAATCTTAGCCCAGTAGCTGAAAAGTAGGCGCAAAAACGTCCTGCCAAAGTCACATAGGTCGTCATGTTACAATTTAGTCAATAAAGGCCTACTACTGGAGCGAAACAGAGTGCTTTGACGCTCGCCGATAGGCCCCACGACCTCTGAGAGGCTTGGAAGTGGCCTCCCCTGAAAGCTGGATTCCCAAGGATCGTCTGTGTGAATTCCTAGCCCGCTAGGCTGAAATTAAGCGACCTAAAGTCGTGCCGAAGTCAAATCGGTCATCATGGTACTCGAGCGAAACTTAGTGCTTTTAAGCTCGCCGCTCGGCCCCACAGCCGTCCAGAGACTCGGGGGAGGACTCCCCTGAAAGCTGGATTCCCACCGATAATGTGATTCAAATCTTAGCCCAGTAGCTGAAAAGTAGGCGCTAAAAAGTCTTGCCAAAATCACATAGGTCGTCATGTTACAATTTAGTCAATAAAGGCCTACTACTGGACCGAAACTGAGTGCTTTAACGCTCGCCACTCTGCCCCATAGCCGTCCAGTGACTCGGGGGGGGGACTCCCCTGAAAACTGGATTCCCACCGATAATGGGATTCAAATCTTAGCCCACTAGCTCAAAAGTAAGCGCTAAGAAGTCCTGCCAAAATCACATAGGTCGTCATGTTACAATTTAGTCAATAAAGGCCTACTACTGGACCAAAACTGAGTGCTTTAACGCTCGCCACTCTGCCCCACAGCCGTCCAGAGACTCGGGGGAGGCCTCCCCTGAAAGCTGGATTCCCACCTATCGTTTGTTTCAAATTTTAGCCCACTAGCTCAAAAGTAGGCGCTAAAAAGTTCTGCCAAAATCACATAGGTCGTCATGTTACAATTTACTCAATAAAGGCCAACTACTGGAGAGAAACCGAGTGCTTTGACGCTCGCCGTTCGGGCCCACGACTTCTGAGAGGCTTGGAAGAGGCCTCCCCTGAAAGCTAGATTCCCACCGATCGTTTGTTTCAAATCTTAGCTTACTAGCTCAAAAGTAAGCGCTAAAAAGCCCTGCCAAAATCACATCGGTCGTCATGTTACAATTTAGTCAATAAAGGCCTCGTACTGGACCGAAACTGAGTGCTTTAACGCTCGCCGCTCGGCCCCACAGCCGTCCAGGGACTCAGGGGAGGCATCCCCTGAAAGCTGGATTCCCACCGATTGTTTTTTTTCAAATCTTAGCCCACTAGCTCAAAAGTAGGCGCTAAAAAGTCTTGCCAAAGTCACATAGGTCGTCATGTTACAATTTAGTCAATAAAGGCCTACTACAGGAGCGAAACAGAGTGCTTTGACGCTCGCCGATAGGCCCCACGACCTCTGAGAGGCTTGGAAGTGGCCTCCCCTGAAAGCTGGATTCCCAAGGATCGTCTGTGTGAATTCCTAGCCCGCTAGGCTGAAATTAAGCGACCTAAAGTCGTGCCGAAGTCAAATCGGTCGTCATGGTACTCGAGCGAAACTGAGTGCTTTAACGGTCGCCGCTCGGCCCCACAGCAGTCCAGAGACTCGGGGGAGGCCTCCCCTGAAAGCTGGATTCCCACCGATCGTTTGTTTTAAATCTTAGCCCACTAGCTCAAACGTAAGCGCCAAAAAGTCCTGCCAAAATCACATAGGTCGTCATGTTACAATTTAGTCAATAAAGGCCTATTACTGGACCGAAACTGAGTGCTTTAAGGCTCGCCGTTCAGCCCCACAGCCGTCCGGAGACTCAGGGGAGGTCTCCCCTGAAAGCTTGATTCCCACCGATCGTTTGTTTCAAATCCTAGCCCAGTAGCTGAAAGGTAGGCGCTAAAAAGTCTTGCCAAAATCACATAGGTCGTCATGTTACAATTTAGTCAATAAAGGCCTCCTACTGTAGCGAAAATGAGTGCTTTAACGCTCGCCCCCACAGCCGTCCAGAGACTCGGGGGAGGACTCCCCTGAAAGCTGGATTCCCACCGATCGTTTGTTTCAAATCTTAGCCCACTAGCTCAAAACTAGGCGCTAAAATGTCCTGCCAAAGTCACATAGGTCGTCATGTTACAATTTAGTCAATAAAGGCCTACTACTGGAGAGAAACCAAGTGCTTTGACGCTCGCCGTTCGGCCCCACAGCTGTCCAGGGACTCGGGGGAGGCCTCCCCTGAAAGCTGTATTCCCACCGATAGTTTGTTTCAAATCTTAGCCCACTAGCTCAAAAGTGAGCGCTAAAAAGTCTTGCCAAAGTCACATAGGTCGTCATGTTACAATTTAGTCAATAAAGGCCTACTACTGGAGCGAAACCGAGTGCTTTAACGCTCGCCGTTCGGCCCCACGACCTCTGAGAGGCTTGGAAGTGGCCTCCGCTGAAAGCTGGATTGCCAAGGACCGTCTGTGTGAATTCCTAGCCCGCTAGGCTGAAATTAAGCGACCTAAAGTCGTGCCGAGGTCAAATCGGTCGTCATGGTACTCGAGCGAAACTGAGTGCTTTAACGGTCGCCGCTCGGCCCCACAGCAGTCCAGAGACTCGGGGGAGGCCTCCCCTGAAAGCTGGATTCCCACCGATCGTTTGTTTTAAATCTTAGCCCACTAGCTCAAACGTAAGCGCTAAAAAGTCCTGCCAAAATCACATAGGTCGTCATGTTACAATTTAGTCAATAAAGGCCTATTACTGGACCGAAACTGAGTGCTTTAAGGCTCGCCGCTCAGCCCCACAGCCGTCCAGAGACTCAGGGGAGGTCTCCCCTGAAAGCTTGATTCCCACCGATCGTTTGTTTCAAATCCTAGCCCAGTAGCGAAAAAGTAGGCGCTAAAAAGGCTTGCCAAAATCACATAGGTCGTCATGTTACAATTTAGTCAATAAAGGCCTCCTACTGTACCGAAACTTAGTGCTTTAACGCTCGCCGCTCGGCCCCACAGCCGTCCAGAGACTCGGGGGAGGACTCCCCTGAAAGCTGGATTCCCACCGATCGTTTTCAAATCTTAGCCCACTAGCTCAAAACTAGGCGCTAAAATGTCCTGCCAAAGTCACATAGGTGGTCATGTTACAATTTAGTCAATAAAGGCCTACTACTGGAGAGAAACCAAGTGCTTTAACGCTCGCCGCTCGGCCCCACAGCCGTCCAGAGACTCGGGGGAGGACTCCCCTGAAAGCTGGATTCCCACCGATCGTTTTCAAATCTTAGCCCACTAGCTCAAAACTAGGCGCTAAAATGTCCTGCCAAAGTCACATAGGTGATCATGTTACAATTTAGTCAATAAAGGCCTACTACTGGAGAGAAACCAAGTGCTTTGACGCTCGCCGTTCGGCCCCACAGCTGTCCAGAGACTCGGGGGAGGCCTCCCCTGAAAGCTGTATTCCCACCGATCGTTTGTTTCAAATCTTAGCCCACTAGCTCAAAAGTGAGCGCTAAAAAGTCTTGCCAAAGTCACATAGGTCGTCATGTTACAATTTAGTCAATAAAGGCCTCCTACTGGACCGAAACTGAGTGCTTTAACGCTCGCCGCTCGGCCCCACAGCCGTCCAGAGACTTGGGGGAGGCTTCCCCTGAAAGCTGGATTCCCACCGATCGTTTGTTTCAAATCTTAGCCCACTAGCTCAAAACTAGGCGCTAAAATGTCCTGCCAAAGTCACATAGGTCGTCATGTTACAATTTAGTCAATAAAGGCCTACTACTGGAGAGAAACCAAGTGCTTTGACGCTCGGCGTTCGGCCCCACAGCTGTCCAGAGACTCGGGGGAGGTCTCCCCTGAAAGCTGTATTCCCACCGATCGTTTGTTTCAAATTTTAGCCCACTAGCTCAAAATTGAGCGCTAAAAAGTCTTGCCAAAATCACATAGGTCGTCATGTTACAATTTAGTCAATAAAGGCCTACTACTGGAGCGAAACCGAGTGCTTTGAAGCTCGCCGATAGGCCCCACGACCTCTGAGAGGCTTGGAAGTAGCCTCCCCTGAAAGCTGGATTCCCAAGGATCGTCTGTGTGAATTCCTAGCCCGCTAGGCTGAAATTAAGCGACCTAAAGTCGTGCCGAAGTCAAATCGGTCGTCATGGTACTCGAGCGAAACTGAGTGCTTTAACGGTCGCCGCTCAGCCCCACAGCAGTCCAGAGACTCGGGGGAGGCCTCCCCTGAAAGCTGGATTCCCACCGATCGTTTGTTTTAAATCTTAGCCCACTAGCTCAAACGTAAGCGCTAAAAAGTCCTGCCAAAATCACATAGGTCGTCATGTTACAATTTAGTCAATAAAGGCCTATTACTGGACCGAAACTGAATGCTTTAAGGCTCGCCGCTCAGCCCCACAGCCGTCCAGAGACTCAGGGGAGATCTCCCCTGAAAGCTTGATTCCCACTGATCGTTTGTTTTAAATCTTAGCCCACTAGCTCAAACGTAAGCGCTAAAAAGTCCTGCCAAAATCACATAGGTCGTCATGTTACAATTTAGTCAATAAAGGCCTATTACTGGACCGAAACTGAGTGCTTTAAGGCTCGCCGCTCAGCCCCACAGCCGTCCAGAGACTCAGGGGAGGTCTCCCCTGAAAGCTTGATTCCCACCGATCGTTTGTTTTAAATCTTAGCCCACTAGCTCAAACGTAAGCGCTAAAAAGTCCTGCCAAAATAACATAGGTCGTCATGTTACAATTTAGTCAATAAAGCCCTACGACTGGAGAGAAACAGAGTGCTTTGACGCTCGCCGTTCGGCCCCACAGCCATCCAGAGACTCGGGGGAGGCCTCCCCTGAAAGCTGGAATCCCAACGATCGTGTGTTTCAAATCTGAGCCAACTAGCTCAAAAGTAAGCGCTAAAACGTCCTGCCAAAGTCACAATGGTTGTCATGTTACAATTTAGTCAATAAAGGCCTACTACTGGAGCGAAACCGAGTGCTTTGACCCTCGCCGTTCGGCCCCATGACCTCCGAGAGGCTTGGAAGAGGCCTCCCCTAAAAGCTGGATTCCCACCGATCGTTTGTTTCAAATCTTTGCCCAGTCGCTGAAAAGTAGGCGCTAAAAAGTCCTGCCAAAATCACATAGGTCGTCATGTTCCAATTTACTCAATAAAGGCCAACTACTGGAGAGAATCCGAGTGCCTTGACGCTCGCCGTTCGGCCCCACAGCCGTCCAGAGACTCGCGGGAGGCCTCCCCTGAAAGCTGGATTCACACCGATCGTTTGTTTCAAATCTTAGCTCACTCGCTCAAAAGTAAGCGCTAAAACGTCCTGCCAAAATCACATAGGTCGTCATGTTACAATTTAGTCAATAAAGGCCTACTACTGGAGAGAAACCGAGTGCTTTGACGCTCGCCGTTCGACCCCACAGCTGTCCAGAGCCTCGCGGGAGGCCTCCCCTGAAAGCTGGATTCCCAAGGATTGTCTGTGTGAATTCCTAGCCCGTTAGGCTGAAATTAAGCGACCTAAAGTCGTGCCGAAGTCAAATCGGTCGTCATGGTACTTGAGCGAAACGGAGTGCTTTAACGCTCGCCGCTCGGCCCCACAGCCGTCCAGAGACTCGGGGGAGGACTTCCCTGAAAGCTGGATTCCCACCGATCGTTTGTTTCAAATCTTAGCCCACTAGGTCAAACGTAGGCGCTAAAAAGTCTTGCCAAATTCACATAGGTCGTCATGTTACAATTTAGTCAATAAAGGCCTACTACTGGAGAGAAACCGAGTGCTATGACGTTCGCTGTTCGGCCCCACGACCTCCGAGAGGCTTGGAAGAGGCCTCCCCTGAAAGCTGGATTCCCACCGATCGTTTGTTTCAAATCTTTGCCCAGTAGCTGAAAAGTAGGCGCTAAAAAGTCCTGCCAAAATCACATAGGTCGTCATGTTACAATTTAGTCAATAAAGGCCGACTACTGGAGAGAAACCGAGTGCTTTAACGCTCGCCGCTCTGTCCCATAGCCGTCCAGAGACTCGGTGGAGGCCTCCCCTGAAAGCTGGATTCCCACCGATCGTTTGTTTCAAATCTTAGCTCACTAGCTCAAAAGTAAGCGCTAAAAAGTCCTGCCAAAATCACATCGGTCGTCATGTTACAATTTAGTCAATAAAGGCCTACTTCTGGAGCGAAACAGAGTGCTTTGACGCACGCCGTTCGGCCCCACGACCTCTGAGAGGCTTGGAAGAGGCCTCCCCTGAAAGCTGGATTCCCACTGATCGTTTGTTTTAAATCTTAGCCCACTAGCTCAAACGTAAGCGCTAAAAAGTCTTGCCAAAATCACATAGGTCGTCATGTTACAATTTAGTCAACAAAGGCCTCCTACTGGACCGAAACTGAGTGCTTTAACGCTCGCCGTTCGGCCCCACAGCCGTCCAGAGACTCAGGGGAGGTCTCCCCTGAAAGCTTGATTCCCACCGATCGTTTGTTTTAAATCTTAGCCCACTAGCTCAAACGTAAGCGCTAAAAAGTCCTGCCAAAATCACATAGGTCGTCATGTTACAATTTAGTCAATAAAGCCCTACGACTGGAGAGAAACCGAGTGCTTTGACGCTCGCCGTTCGGCCCCACAGCCATCCAGAGACTCGGGGGAGGCCTCCCCTGAAAGCTGGAATCCCAACGATCGTGTGTTTCAAATCTGAGCCAACTAGCTCAAAAGTAAGCGCTAAAACGTCCTGCCAAAGTCACAATGGTTGTCATGTTACAATTTAGTCAATAAAGGCCTACTACTGGAGCGAAACCGAGTGCTTTGACCCTCGCCGTTCGGCCCCATGACCTCCGAGAGGCTTGGAAGAGGCCTCCCCTAAAAGCTGGATTCCCACCGATCGTTTGTTTCAAATCTTAGCCCAGTAGCTGAAAAGTAGGCGCTAAAAAGTCCTGCCAAAATCACATAGGTCGTCATGTTCCAATTTACTCAATAAAGGCCAACTACTGGAGAGAATCCGAGTGCCTTGACGCTCGCCGTTCGGCCCCACAGCCGTCCAGAGACTCGCGGGAGGCCTCCCCTGAAAGCTGGATTCACACCGATCGTTTGTTTCAAATCTTAGCTCCCTCGCTCAAAAGTAAGCGCTAAAAAGTCCTGCCAAAATCACATAGGTCGTCATGTTACAATTTAGTCAATAAAGGCCTACTACTGGAGAGAAACCGAGTGCTTTGACGCTCGCCGTTCGACCCCACAGCTGTCCAGAGACTGGCGGGAGGCCTCCCCTGAAAGCTGGATTCCCAAGGATTTTCTGTGTGAATTCCTAGCCCGTTAGGCTGAAATTAAGCGACCTAAAGTCGTGCCGAAGTCAAATCGGTCGTCATGGTACTCGAGCGAAACTGAGTGCTTTAACGCTCGCCGCTCGGCCCCACAGCCGTCCAGAGACTCGGGGGAGGACTTCCCTGAAAGCTGGATTCCCACCGATCGTTTATTTCAAATCTTAGCCCACTAGGTCAAACGTAGGCGCTAAAAAGTCTTGCCAAAGTCACATAGGTCGTCATGTTACAATTTAGTCAATAAAGGCCTACTACTGGAGAGAAACCGAGTGCTATGACGCTCGCTGTTCGGCCCCACGACCTCCGAGAGGCTTGGAAGAGGCCTCCCCTGAAAGCTGGATTCCCACCGATCGTTTGTTTCAAATCTTAGCTCACTAGCTCAAAAGTAAGCGCTAAAAAGTCCTGCCAAAATCACATCGGTCGTCATGTTACAATTTAGTCAATAAAGGCCTACTTCTGGAGCGAAACTGAGTGCTTTGACGCACGCCGTTCGGCCCCACGACCTCTGAGAGGCTTGGAAGAGGCCTCCCCTTAAAGCTGGATTCCCACTGATCGTTTGTTTTAAATCTTAGCCCACTAGCTCAAACGTAAGCGCTAAAAAGTCTTGCCAAAATCACATAGGTCGTCATGTTACAATTTAGTCAACAAAGGCCTCCTACTGGACCGAAACCGAGTGCTTTAACGCTCGCCGTTCGGCCCCACGACCTCTGAGAGGCTTGGAAGAGGCCTCCCCTAAAAGCTGGATTCCCACCGATCGTTTGTTTCAAATCTTAGCCCAGTAGCTGAAAAGTAGGCGCTAAAAAGTCCTGCCAAAATCACATAGGTCGTCATGTTCCAATTTACTCAATAAAGGCCAACTACTGGAGAGAATCCGAGTGCCTTGACGCTCGCTGTTCGGCCCCACAGCTGTCCAGAGACTCGCGGGAGGCCTCCCCTGAAAGCTGGAATCCCAACGATCGTGTGTTTCAAATCTGAGCCAACTAGCTCAAAAGTAAGCGCTAAAACGTCCTGCCAAAGTCACAATGGTTGTCATGTTACAATTTAGTCAATAAAGGCCTACTACTGGAGCGAAACCGAGTGCTTTGACCCTCGCCGTTCGGCCCCATGACCTCCGAGAGGCTTGGAAGAGGCCTCCCCTAAAAGCTGGATTCCCACCGATCGTTTGTTTCAAATCTTTGCCCAGTCGCTGAAAAGTAGGCGCTAAAAAGTCCTGCCAAAATCACATAGGTCGTCATGTTCCAATTTACTCAATAAAGGCCAACTACTGGAGAGAATCCGAGTGCCTTGACGCTCGCCGTTCGGCCCCACAGCCGTCCAGAGACTCGCGGGAGGCCTCCCCTGAAAGCTGGATTCACACCGATCGTTTGTTTCAAATCTTAGCTCCCTCGCTCAAAAGTAAGCGCTAAAAAGTCCTGCCAAAGTCACATAGGTCGTCATGTTACAATTTAGTCAATAAAGGCCTACTACTGGAGAGAAACCAAGTGCTTTGACGCTCGGCGTTCGGCCCCACAGCTGTCCAGAGACTCGGGGGAGGTCTCCCCTGAAAGCTGTATTCCCACCGATCGTTTGTTTCAAATTTTAGCCCACTAGCTCAAAATTGAGCGCTAAAAAGTCTTGCCAAAATCACATAGGTCGTCATGTTACAATTTAGTCAATAAAGGCCTACTACTGGAGCGAAACCGAGTGCTTTGAAGCTCGCCGATAGGCCCCACGACCTCTGAGAGGCTTGGAAGTAGCCTCCCCTGAAAGCTGGATTCCCAAGGATCGTCTGTGTGAATTCCTAGCCCGCTAGGCTGAAATTAAGCGACCTAAAGTCGTGCCGAAGTCAAATCGGTCGTCATGGTACTCGAGCGAAACTGAGTGCTTTAACGGTCGCCGCTCAGCCCCACAGCAGTCCAGAGACTCGGGGGAGGCCTCCCCTGAAAGCTGGATTCCCACCGATCGTTTGTTTTAAATCTTAGCCCACTAGCTCAAACGTAAGCGCTAAAAAGTCCTGCCAAAATCACATAGGTCGTCATGTTACAATTTAGTCAATAAAGGCCTATTACTGGACCGAAACTGAATGCTTTAAGGCTCGCCGCTCAGCCCCACAGCCGTCCAGAGACTCAGGGGAGATCTCCCCTGAAAGCTTGATTCCCACTGATCGTTTGTTTTAAATCTTAGCCCACTAGCTCAAACGTAAGCGCTAAAAAGTCCTGCCAAAATCACATAGGTCGTCATGTTACAATTTAGTCAATAAAGGCCTATTACTGGACCGAAACTGAGTGCTTTAAGGCTCGCCGCTCAGCCCCACAGCCGTCCAGAGACTCAGGGGAGGTCTCCCCTGAAAGCTTGATTCCCACCGATCGTTTGTTTTAAATCTTAGCCCACTAGCTCAAACGTAAGCGCTAAAAAGTCCTGCCAAAATAACATAGGTCGTCATGTTACAATTTAGTCAATAAAGCCCTACGACTGGAGAGAAACCGAGTGCTTTGACGCTCGCCGTTCGGCCCCACAGCCATCCAGAGACTCGGGGGAGGCCTCCCCTGAAAGCTGGAATCCCAACGATCGTGTGTTTCAAATCTGAGCCAACTAGCTCAAAAGTAAGCGCTAAAACGTCCTGCCAAAGTCACAATGGTTGTCATGTTACAATTTAGTCAATAAAGGCCTACTACTGGAGCGAAACCGAGTGCTTTGACCCTCGCCGTTCGGCCCCATGACCTCCGAGAGGCTTGGAAGAGGCCTCCCCTAAAAGCTGGATTCCCACCGATCGTTTGTTTCAAATCTTTGCCCAGTCGCTGAAAAGTAGGCGCTAAAAAGTCCTGCCAAAATCACATAGGTCGTCATGTTCCAATTTACTCAATAAAGGCCAACTACTGGAGAGAATCCGAGTGCCTTGACGCTCGCCGTTCGGCCCCACAGCCGTCCAGAGACTCGCGGGAGGCCTCCCCTGAAAGCTGGATTCACACCGATCGTTTGTTTCAAATCTTAGCTCACTCGCTCAAAAGTAAGCGCTAAAACGTCCTGCCAAAATCACATAGGTCGTCATGTTACAATTTAGTCAATAAAGGCCTACTACTGGAGAGAAACCGAGTGCTTTGACGCTCGCCGTTCGACCCCACAGCTGTCCAGAGCCTCGCGGGAGGCCTCCCCTGAAAGCTGGATTCCCAAGGATTGTCTGTGTGAATTCCTAGCCCGTTAGGCTGAAATTAAGCGACCTAAAGTCGTGCCGAAGTCAAATCGGTCGTCATGGTACTTGAGCGAAACGGAGTGCTTTAACGCTCGCCGCTCGGCCCCACAGCCGTCCAGAGACTCGGGGGAGGACTTCCCTGAAAGCTGGATTCCCACCGATCGTTTGTTTCAAATCTTAGCCCACTAGGTCAAACGTAGGCGCTAAAAAGTCTTGCCAAATTCACATAGGTCGTCATGTTACAATTTAGTCAATAAAGGCCTACTACTGGAGAGAAACCGAGTGCTATGACGTTCGCTGTTCGGCCCCACGACCTCCGAGAGGCTTGGAAGAGGCCTCCCCTGAAAGCTGGATTCCCACCGATCGTTTGTTTCAAATCTTTGCCCAGTAGCTGAAAAGTAGGCGCTAAAAAGTCCTGCCAAAATCACATAGGTCGTCATGTTACAATTTAGTCAATAAAGGCCGACTACTGGAGAGAAACCGAGTGCTTTAACGCTCGCCGCTCTGTCCCATAGCCGTCCAGAGACTCGGTGGAGGCCTCCCCTGAAAGCTGGATTCCCACCGATCGTTTGTTTCAAATCTTAGCTCACTAGCTCAAAAGTAAGCGCTAAAAAGTCCTGCCAAAATCACATCGGTCGTCATGTTACAATTTAGTCAATAAAGGCCTACTTCTGGAGCGAAACTGAGTGCTTTGACGCACGCCGTTCGGCCCCACGACCTCTGAGAGGCTTGGAAGAGGCCTCCCCTGAAAGCTGGATTCCCACTGATCGTTTGTTTTAAATCTTAGCCCACTAGCTCAAACGTAAGCGCTAAAAAGTCTTGCCAAAATCACATAGGTCGTCATGTTACAATTTAGTCAACAAAGGCCTCCTACTGGACCGAAACTGAGTGCTTTAACGCTCGCCGTTCGGCCCCACAGCCGTCCAGAGACTCAGGGGAGGTCTCCCCTGAAAGCTTGATTCCCACCGATCGTTTGTTTTAAATCTTAGCCCACTAGCTCAAACGTAAGCGCTAAAAAGTCCTGCCAAAATCACATAGGTCGTCATGTTAC
The DNA here is from genome assembly GCF_024500275.1 of Phycodurus eques. Classification (NCBI taxonomy): domain Eukaryota; kingdom Metazoa; phylum Chordata; class Actinopteri; order Syngnathiformes; family Syngnathidae; genus Phycodurus; species Phycodurus eques. Next base: position 61,233 of record NW_026904097.1, on the reverse strand, counting down.
AATTTAGTCAATAAAGCCCTACGACTGGAGAGAAACCGAGTGCTTTGACGCTCGCCGTTCGGCCCCACAGCCATCCAGAGACTCGGGGGAGGCCTCCCCTGAAAGCTGGAATCCCAACGATCGTGTGTTTCAAATCTGAGCCAACTAGCTCAAAAGTAAGCGCTAAAACGTCCTGCCAAAGTCACAATGGTTGTCATGTTACAATTTAGTCAATAAAGGCCTACTACTGGAGCGAAACCGAGTGCTTTGACCCTCGCCGTTCGGCCCCATGACCTCCGAGAGGCTTGGAAGAGGCCTCCCCTAAAAGCTGGATTCCCACCGATCGTTTGTTTCAAATCTTAGCCCAGTAGCTGAAAAGTAGGCGCTAAAAAGTCCTGCCAAAATCACATAGGTCGTCATGTTCCAATTTACTCAATAAAGGCCAACTACTGGAGAGAATCCGAGTGCCTTGACGCTCGCCGTTCGGCCCCACAGCCGTCCAGAGACTCGCGGGAGGCCTCCCCTGAAAGCTGGATTCACACCGATCGTTTGTTTCAAATCTTAGCTCCCTCGCTCAAAAGTAAGCGCTAAAAAGTCCTGCCAAAATCACATAGGTCGTCATGTTACAATTTAGTCAATAAAGGCCTACTACTGGAGAGAAACCGAGTGCTTTGACGCTCGCCGTTCGACCCCACAGCTGTCCAGAGACTGGCGGGAGGCCTCCCCTGAAAGCTGGATTCCCAAGGATTTTCTGTGTGAATTCCTAGCCCGTTAGGCTGAAATTAAGCGACCTAAAGTCGTGCCGAAGTCAAATCGGTCGTCATGGTACTCGAGCGAAACTGAGTGCTTTAACGCTCGCCGCTCGGCCCCACAGCCGTCCAGAGACTCGGGGGAGGACTTCCCTGAAAGCTGGATTCCCACCGATCGTTTATTTCAAATCTTAGCCCACTAGGTCAAACGTAGGCGCTAAAAAGTCTTGCCAAAGTCACATAGGTCGTCATGTTACAATTTAGTCAATAAAGGCCTACTACTGGAGAGAAACCGAGTGCTATGACGCTCGCTGTTCGGCCCCACGACCTCCGAGAGGCTTGGAAGAGGCCTCCCCTGAAAGCTGGATTCCCACCGATCGTTTGTTTCAAATCTTAGCTCACTAGCTCAAAAGTAAGCGCTAAAAAGTCCTGCCAAAATCACATCGGTCGTCATGTTACAATTTAGTCAATAAAGGCCTACTTCTGGAGCGAAACTGAGTGCTTTGACGCACGCCGTTCGGCCCCACGACCTCTGAGAGGCTTGGAAGAGGCCTCCCCTTAAAGCTGGATTCCCACTGATCGTTTGTTTTAAATCTTAGCCCACTAGCTCAAACGTAAGCGCTAAAAAGTCTTGCCAAAATCACATAGGTCGTCATGTTACAATTTAGTCAACAAAGGCCTCCTACTGGACCGAAACCGAGTGCTTTAACGCTCGCCGTTCGGCCCCACGACCTCTGAGAGGCTTGGAAGAGGCCTCCCCTAAAAGCTGGATTCCCACCGATCGTTTGTTTCAAATCTTAGCCCAGTAGCTGAAAAGTAGGCGCTAAAAAGTCCTGCCAAAATCACATAGGTCGTCATGTTCCAATTTACTCAATAAAGGCCAACTACTGGAGAGAATCCGAGTGCCTTGACGCTCGCTGTTCGGCCCCACAGCTGTCCAGAGACTCGCGGGAGGCCTCCCCTGAAAGCTGGAATCCCAACGATCGTGTGTTTCAAATCTGAGCCAACTAGCTCAAAAGTAAGCGCTAAAACGTCCTGCCAAAGTCACAATGGTTGTCATGTTACAATTTAGTCAATAAAGGCCTACTACTGGAGCGAAACCGAGTGCTTTGACCCTCGCCGTTCGGCCCCATGACCTCCGAGAGGCTTGGAAGAGGCCTCCCCTAAAAGCTGGATTCCCACCGATCGTTTGTTTCAAATCTTTGCCCAGTCGCTGAAAAGTAGGCGCTAAAAAGTCCTGCCAAAATCACATAGGTCGTCATGTTCCAATTTACTCAATAAAGGCCAACTACTGGAGAGAATCCGAGTGCCTTGACGCTCGCCGTTCGGCCCCACAGCCGTCCAGAGACTCGCGGGAGGCCTCCCCTGAAAGCTGGATTCACACCGATCGTTTGTTTCAAATCTTAGCTCACTCGCTCAAAAGTAAGCGCTAAAACGTCCTGCCAAAATCACATAGGTCGTCATGTTACAATTTAGTCAATAAAGGCCTACTACTGGAGAGAAACCGAGTGCTTTGACGCTCGCCGTTCGACCCCACAGCTGTCCAGAGACTCGCGGGAGGCCTCCCCTGAAAGCTGGATTCCCAAGGATTGTCTGTGTGAATTCCTAGCCCGTTAGGCTGAAATTAAGCGACCTAAAGTCGTGCCGAAGTCAAATCGGTCGTCATGGTACTTGAGCGAAACGGAGTGCTTTAACGCTCGCCGCTCGGCCCCACAGCCGTCCAGAGACTCGGGGGAGGACTTCCCTGAAAGCTGGATTCCCACCGATCGTTTGTTTCAAATCTTAGCCCACTAGGTCAAACGTAGGCGCTAAAAAGTCTTGCCAAATTCACATAGGTCGTCATGTTACAATTTAGTCAATAAAGGCCTACTACTGGAGAGAAACCGAGTGCTATGACGCTCGCTGTTCGGCCCCACGACCTCCGAGAGGCTTGGAAGAGGCCTCCCCTGAAAGCTGGATTCCCACCGATCGTTTGTTTCAAATCTTTGCCCAGTAGCTGAAAAGTAGGCGCTAAAAAGTCCTGCCAAAATCACATAGGTCGTCATGTTACAATTTAGTCAATAAAGGCCGACTACTGGAGAGAAACCGAGTGCTTTAACGCTCGCCGCTCGGCCCCATAGCCGTCCAGAGACTCGGTGGAGGCCTCCCCTGAAAGCTGGATTCCCACCGATCGTTTGTTTCAAATCTTAGCTCAGTAGCTCAAAAGCAGGCACTAAAAAGTCCTGCCAAAATCACATAGGTCGTCATGTTACAATTTACTCAATAAAGGCCAACTACTGGAGAGAGACCGAGTGCTTTGACGCTCGCCGTTAAGGCCCACGACCTCCGAGAGGCTTGGAAGAGGCCTCCCCTGAAAGCTGGATTCCCACCGATCGTTTGTTTCAAATCTTAGCTCACTAGCTCAAAAGTAAGCGCTAAAAAGTCCTGCCAAAATCACATCGGTCGTCATGTTACAATTTAGTCAATAAAGGCCGACTACTGGAGAGAAACCGAGTGCTTTAACGCTCGCCGCTCTGTCCCATAGCCGTCCAGAGACTCGGTGGAGGCCTCCCCTGAAAGCTGGATTCCCACCGATCGTTTGTTTCAAATCTTAGCTCACTAGCTCAAAAGTAAGCGCTAAAAAGTCCTGCCAAAATCACATCGGTCGTCATGTTACAATTTAGTCAATAAAGGCCTACTTCTGGAGCGAAACTGAGTGCTTTGACGCACGCCGTTCGGCCCCACGACCTCTGAGAGGCTTGGAAGAGGCCTCCCCTGAAAGCTGGATTCCCACTGATCGTTTGTTTTAAATCTTAGCCCACTAGCTCAAACGTAAGCGCTAAAAAGTCTTGCCAAAATCACATAGGTCGTCATGTTACAATTTAGTCAACAAAGGCCTCCTACTGGACCGAAACTGAGTGCTTTAACGCTCGCCGTTCGGCCCCACAGCCGTCCAGAGACTCAGGGGAGGTCTCCCCTGAAAGCTTGATTCCCACCGATCGTTTGTTTTAAATCTTAGCCCACTAGCTCAAACGTAAGCGCTAAAAAGTCCTGCCAAAATCACATAGGTCGTCATGTTACAATTTAGTCAATAAAGCCCTACGACTGGAGAGAAACCGAGTGCTTTGACGCTCGCCGTTCGGCCCCACAGCCATCCAGAGACTCGGGGGAGGCCTCCCCTGAAAGCTGGAATCCCAACGATCGTGTGTTTCAAATCTGAGCCAACTAGCTCAAAAGTAAGCGCTAAAACGTCCTGCCAAAGTCACAATGGTTGTCATGTTACAATTTAGTCAATAAAGGCCTACTACTGGAGCGAAACCGAGTGCTTTGACCCTCGCCGTTCGGCCCCATGACCTCCGAGAGGCTTGGAAGAGGCCTCCCCTAAAAGCTGGATTCCCACCGATCGTTTGTTTCAAATCTTAGCCCAGTAGCTGAAAAGTAGGCGCTAAAAAGTCCTGCCAAAATCACATAGGTCGTCATGTTCCAATTTACTCAATAAAGGCCAACTACTGGAGAGAATCCGAGTGCCTTGACGCTCGCCGTTCGGCCCCACAGCCGTCCAGAGACTCGCGGGAGGCCTCCCCTGAAAGCTGGATTCACACCGATCGTTTGTTTCAAATGTTAGCTCCCTCGTTCAAAAGTAAGCGCTAAAAAGTCCTGCCAAAATCACATAGGTCGTCATGTTACAATTTAGTCAATAAAGGCCTACTACTGGAGAGAAACCGAGTGCTTTGACGCTCGCCGTTCGACCCCACAGCTGTCCAGAGACTGGCGGGAGGCCTCCCCTGAAAGCTGGATTCCCAAGGATTTTCTGTGTGAATTCCTAGCCCGTTAGGCTGAAATTAAGCGACCTAAAGTCGTGCCGAAGTCAAATCGGTCGTCATGGTACTCGAGCGAAACTGAGTGCTTTAACGCTCGCCGCTCGGCCCCACAGCCGTCCAGAGACTCGGGGGAGGACTTCCCTGAAAGCTGGATTCCCACCGATCGTTTATTTCAAATCTTAGCCCACTAGGTCAAACGTAGGCGCTAAAAAGTCTTGCCAAAGTCACATAGGTCGTCATGTTACAATTTAGTCAATAAAGGCCTACTACTGGAGAGAAACCGAGTGCTATGACGCTCGCTGTTCGGCCCCACGACCTCCGAGAGGCTTGGAAGAGGCCTCCCCTGAAAGCTGGATTCCCACCGATCGTTTGTTTCAAATCTTAGCTCACTAGCTCAAAAGTAAGCGCTAAAAAGTCCTGCCAAAATCACATCGGTCGTCATGTTACAATTTAGTCAATAAAGGCCTACTTCTGGAGCGAAACTGAGTGCTTTGACGCACGCCGTTCGGCCCCACGACCTCTGAGAGGCTTGGAAGAGGCCTCCCCTTAAAGCTGGATTCCCACTGATCGTTTGTTTTAAATCTTAGCCCACTAGCTCAAACGTAAGCGCTAAAAAGTCTTGCCAAAATCACATAGGTCGTCATGTTACAATTTAGTCAACAAAGGCCTCCTACTGGACCGAAACCGAGTGCTTTAACGCTCGCCGTTCGGCCCCACGACCTCTGAGAGGCTTGGAAGAGGCCTCCCCTAAAAGCTGGATTCCCACCGATCGTTTGTTTCAAATCTTAGCCCAGTAGCTGAAAAGTAGGCGCTAAAAAGTCCTGCCAAAATCACATAGGTCGTCATGTTCCAATTTACTCAATAAAGGCCAACTACTGGAGAGAATCCGAGTGCCTTGACGCTCGCTGTTCGGCCCCACAGCTGTCCAGAGACTCGCGGGAGGCCTCCCCTGAAAGCTGGAATCCCAACGATCGTGTGTTTTAAATCTGAGCCAACTAGCTCAAAAGTAAGCGCTAAAACGTCCTGCCAAAGTCACAATGGTTGTCATGTTACAATTTAGTCAATAAAGGCCTACTACTGGAGCGAAACCGAGTGCTTTGACCCTCGCCGTTCGGCCCCATGACCTCCGAGAGGCTTGGAAGAGGCCTCCCCTAAAAGCTGGATTCCCACCGATCGTTTGTTTCAAATCTTTGCCCAGTCGCTGAAAAGTAGGCGCTAAAAAGTCCTGCCAAAATCACATAGGTCGTCATGTTCCAATTTACTCAATAAAGGCCAACTACTGGAGAGAATCCGAGTGCCTTGACGCTCGCCGTTCGGCCCCACAGCCGTCCAAAGACTCGCGGGAGGCCTCCCCTGAAAGCTGGATTCACACCGATCGTTTGTTTCAAATCTTAGCTCACTCGCTCAAAAGTAAGCGCTAAAACGTCCTGCCAAAATCACATAGGTCGTCATGTTACAATTTAGTCAATAAAGGCCTACTACTGGAGAGAAACCGAGTGCTTTGACGCTCGCCGTTCGACCCCACAGCTGTCCAGAGACTCGCGGGAGGCCTCCCCTGAAAGCTGGATTCCCAAGGATTGTCTGTGTGAATTCCTAGCCCGTTAGGCTGAAATTAAGCGACCTAAAGTCGTGCCGAAGTCAAATCGGTCGTCATGGTACTTGAGCGAAACGGAGTGCTTTAACGCTCGCCGCTCGGCCCCACAGCCGTCCAGAGACTCGGGGGAGGACTTCCCTGAAAGCTGGATTCCCACCGATCGTTTGTTTCAAATCTTAGCCCACTAGGTCAAACGTAGGCGCTAAAAAGTCTTGCCAAATTCACATAGGTCGTCATGTTACAATTTAGTCAATAAAGGCCTACTACTGGAGAGAAACCGAGTGCTATGACGCTCGCTGTTCGGCCCCACGACCTCCGAGAGGCTTGGAAGAGGCCTCCCCTGAAAGCTGGATTCCCACCGATCGTTTGTTTCAAATCTTTGCCCAGTAGCTGAAAAGTAGGCGCTAAAAAGTCCTGCCAAAATCACATAGGTCGTCATGTTACAATTTAGTCAATAAAGGCCGACTACTGGAGAGAAACCGAGTGCTTTAACGCTCGCCGCTCGGCCCCATAGCCGTCCAGAGACTCGGTGGAAGCCTCCCCTGAAAGCTGGATTCCCACCGATCGTTTGTTTCAAATCTTAGCTCAGTAGCTCAAAAGCAGGCACTAAAAAGTCCTGCCAAAATCACATAGGTCGTCATGTTACAATTTACTCAATAAAGGCCAACTACTGGAGAGAGACCGAGTGCTTTGACGCTCGCCGTTAAGGCCCACGACCTCCGAGAGGCTTGGAAGAGGCCTCCCCTGAAAGCTGGATTCCCACCGATCGTTTGTTTCAAATCTTAGCTCACTTGCTCAGAAGTAAGCGCTAAAAAGTCCTGCCAAAATCACATCGGTCGTCATGTTACAATTTAGTCAATAAAGGCCTACTTCTGGAGCGAAACTGAGTGCTTTGACGCACGCCGTTCGGCCCCACGACCTCTGAGAGGCTTGGAAGAGGCCTCCCCTTAAAGCTGGATTCCCACTGATCGTTTGTTTTAAATCTTAGCCCACTAGCTCAAACGTAAGCGCTAAAAAGTCTTGCCAAAATCACATAGGTCGTCATGTTACAATTTAGTCAACAAAGGCCTCCTACTGGACCGAAACTGAGTGCTTTAACGCTCGCCGTTCGGCCCCACAGCCGTCCAGAGACTCAGGGGAGGTCTCCCCTGAAAGCTTGATTCCCACCGATCGTTTGTTTTAAATCTTAGCCCACTAGCTCAAACGTAAGCGCTAAAAAGTCCTGCCAAAATCACATAGGTCGTCATGTTACAATTTAGTCAATAAAGCCCTACGACTGGAGAGAAACCGAGTGCTTTGACGCTCGCCGTTCGGCCCCACAGCCATCCAGAGACTCGGGGGAGGCCTCCCCTGAAAGCTGGAATCCCAACGATCGTGTGTTTCAAATCTGAGCCAACTAGCTCAAAAGTAAGCGCTAAAACGTCCTGCCAAAGTCACAATGGTTGTCATGTTACAATTTAGTCAATAAAGGCTTACTACTGGAGCGAAACCGAGTGCTTTGACCCTCGCCGTTCGGCCCCATGACCTCCGAGAGGCTTGGAAGAGGCCTCCCCTAAAAGCTGGATTCCCACCGATCGTTTGTTTCAAATCTTAGCCCAGTAGCTGAAAAGTAGGCGCTAAAAAGTCCTGCCAAAATCACATAGGTCGTCATGTTCCAATTTACTCAATAAAGGCCAACTACTGGAGAGAATCCGAGTGCCTTGACGCTCGCCGTTCGGCCCCACAGCCGTCCAGAGACTCGCGGGAGGCCTCCCCTGAAAGCTGGATTCACACCGATCGTTTGTTTCAAATCTTAGCTCCCTCGCTCAAAAGTAAGCGCTAAAAAGTCCTGCCAAAATCACATAGGTCGTCATGTTACAATTTAGTCAATAAAGGCCTATTACTGGACCGAAACTGAGTGCTTTGACGGTCGCCGTTCGGCCCCACAGCCGTCCAGAGACTCGGGGTAGGCCTCCCCTGAAAGCTGCATTCCCACCGATCGTTCGTTTCAAATCTTCGCCCATTAACTGAAAAGTAGGCGCTAAAAAGTCCTGCCAAAATCACATAGGTCGTCATGTTACAATTTAGTCAATAAAGGCCTCCTACTGGACCGAAACTGAGTGCTTTAACGCTCGCCGCTCGGCCCCACAGCCGTCCAGAGACTCGGGGGAGGGCTCCCCTGAAAGCTGGATTCCCACCGATCGTTTGTTTCAAATCTTAGCCCACTAGCTTAAAAGTAGGCGCTAAAAAGTCTTACCAAAGTCACATTGGTCGTCATGTTACAATTTAGTCAATAAAGGACTACTACTGTCGAGAAACCGAATGCTATGACGCTCGCCGTTCGGCCCCACGACCTCCGAGAGGCTTGGAAGAGGCCTCCCCTGAAAGCTGGATTCCCACCGATCGTTTCTTTCAAATCTTAGCCCAGTAGCTGAAAAGTAGGCGCTAAAATGTCCTGCCAAAATCACATAGGTCGTCAGGTTACAATTTAGTCAATAAAGTCCGCCGACTGGTCCAAAACTGAGTGCTTTAACGCTCGCCGCACGGCCCCACAGCCTTCCAGACACTCGGGGGAGGCCTCCCCTGAAAGCTGGATTCCCACCGATCGTTTGTTTCAAATCTTAGCCCACTAGCTTAAAAGTAGGCGCTAAAAAGTCTTACCAAATTCACATTGGTCGTCATGTTACAATTTAGTCAATAAAGGCCTACTACTGTCGAGAAACCGAATGCTATGACGCTCGACGTTCGGTCCCACGACCTCCGAGAGGCTTGGAAGAGGCCTCCCCTGAAAGCTGGATTCCCACCGATCGTTTGTTTCAAATCTTAGCCCAGTAGCTGAAAAGTAGGCGCTAAGAAGTCCTGCCAAAATCACATAGGTCGTCATGTTACAATTTAGCCAATAAAGGCCTCCTACTGGACCGAAACTGAGTGCTTTAACGCTCGCCGCTCGGCCCCACAGCCGTCCAGAGACTCGGGGGAGGACTCCCCTGAAAGCTTAATTCCCACCGATCGTTTGTTTAAAATCTTAGCGCACTCGGTGAAAAGTAAGCGCTAAAAAGTCCTGCCAAAGTCACATAGGTTGTCATGTTACAATTTAGTCAATAAAGGCCTACTACTGGAGCGAAACCGAGTGCTTTGACGCTCGCCGTTCCGCCCCACGACCTCCGAGAGGCTTGGAAGAGGCCTCCCCTGAAAGCTGGATTCCCACCGATCGTTTGTTTCATACCCTAGCCCAGTAGCTGAAAAGTAGGCGCTAAAAAGTCCTGCCAAAATCACATAGGTCGTCATGTTACAATTTAGTCAATAAAGGCCTCCTACTGGACCAAAAGTGAGTGCTTTTACGCTCGCCGCTCGGCCCCACAGCCGTCCAGAGACTCGGGGGAGGCCTCCCCTGAAAGCTGCATTCCCATCGATCGTTTGTTTCAAATCTTAGCCCAGTAGCTGAAAAGTAGGCGCAGAAAAGTCTTGCCAAAGTCACATAGGTTGTGATGTTACAATTTAGTCAATAAAGGGTTACTACTGGAGCGAAACAGAGTGCTTCGACGCTCGCCGTTCGGCCCCACCAGCTCCGAGAGGCTTGGAAGAGGCCTCCCTTGAAAACTGGATTCCCAAGGCTTGTCTGTGTGAATTCCTAGCCCGCTAGGCTGAAATTAAGCGACCTAAAGTCGTGCCGAAGTCAAATTGGTCGTCATGGTACTCGAGCGAAACTGAGTGCTTTAACGGTCGCCGCTCGGCCACACAGCCGTCCAGAGACTCGGGGGAGGACTCCCCTGAAAGCTGGATTCCCACCGATCGTTTGTTTCAAATCTTAGCTCAGTAGCTCAAAAGTAGGCGCTAAAAAGTCCTGCCAAAATCACATAGGTCGTCATGTTACAATTTACTCAATAAAGGCCAACTACTGGAGAGAAACCGAGTGCTTTGACGCTCGCTGTTCGGGCCCACGACCTCCGAGAGGCTTGGAAGAGGCCTCCCCTGAAAGCTGGATTCCCACCGATCGTTTGTTTCAAATCTTAGCTCACTAGCTCAAAAGTAAGCGCTAAAAAGTCCTGCCAAAATCACATCGGTCGTCATGTTACAATTTAGTCAATAAAGGCCTACTACTGGAGCGAAACTGAGTGCTTTGACGCACGCCGTTCGGCCCCACGACCTCTGAGAGGCTTGGAAGAGGCCTCCCCTTAAAGGTGGATTCCCACTGATCGTTTGTTTTAAATCTTAGCCCACTAGCTCAAACGTAAGCGCTAAAAAGTCTTGCCAAAATCACATAGGTCGTCATGTTACAATTTAGTCAACAAAGGCCTCCTACTGGACCGAAACTGAGTGCTTTAACGCTCGCCGTTCGGCCCCACAACCTCTGAGAGGCTTGGAAGAGGCCTCCCCTAAAAGCTGGATTCCCACCGATCGTTTGTTTCAAATCTTAGCCCAGTAGCTGAAAAGTAGGCGCTAAAAAGTCCTGCCAAAATCACATAGGTCGTCATGTTACAATTTAGTCAATAAAGGCCTATTACTGGACCGAAACTGAGTGCTTTAACGCTCGCCGCTCGGCCCCACAGCCGTCCAGAGACTCGGGGGTAGCCTCCCCTGTAAGCTGGATTCCCACCGATCGTTTCTTTCAAATCTTAGCCCACTAGCTCAAAGGTAAGCGCTAAAAGTTCTTGCCAAAGTCACATAGGTCGTCATGTTACAATTTAGTCATTAAAGGCCTACGACTGGAGCGAAACCGAGTGCTTCGACGCTCGCCGTTCGGCCCCACAAGCTCCGAGAGGCTTGGAAGAGGCCTCCCCTGAAAGCTGGATTCCCACCGATCGTTTGTTTAAAATCTTAGCCCAGTAGCTGAAAAGTAGGCGCTAAGAATTCCTGCCAAAATCACATAGGTCGTCATGTTACAATTTAGCCAATAAAGGCCTCCTACTGGACCGAAACTGAGTGCTTTAACGCTCGCCGCTCGGCCCCACAGCCGTCCAGAGACTCGGGGGAGGACTCCCCTGAAAGATGGATTCCCATGGATTGTCTGTGTGAATTCCTAGCCCGCTATGCTGAAATTAAGCGACCTAAAGTCGTGCCGAAGTCAAATCGGTCGTCATGGTACTCGAGCGAAACTGAGTGCTTTAACGCTCGCCGCTCGGCCCCACAGCCGTCCAGAGACTCGGGGGAGGACTCCCCTGAAAGCTGGATTCCCACCGATCGTTTGTTTCAAATCTTAGCACACTAGGTCAAAAGTAAGCGCTAAAACGTCCTGCCAAAGTCACACAGGTTGTCATGTTACAATTTAGAGAATAAAGGCCTCCTACTGGAGCGAAACCGAGTGCTTTGACGCTCGCCGTTCGGCCCCACGACCTCCGAGAGGCTTGGAAGAGGCCTCCCCTGAAAGCTGGATTCCGACCGATCGTTTGTTTCAAATCTTAGCCCAGTAGCTGAAAAGTAGGCGCTAAGAAGTCCTGCCAAAATCACATAGGTCGTCATGTTACAATTTAGCCAATAAAGGCCTCCTACTGGACCGAAACTGAGTGCTTTAACGCTCGCCGCTCGGCCCCACAGCCGTCCAGACACTCGGGGTGGCCTCCCCTGAAAGCTGGATTCCCACCGATCGTTTGTTTCAAATCTTAGCCCACTAGCTCAAAAGTAGGCGCTAAAAAGTCTTACCAAAGTCACATAGGTCGTCATGTTACAATTTAGTCAATAAAGTCCTACTACTGTAGAGAAACCGAATGCTATGACGCTCGCCGTTCGGCCCCACGACCTCCGAGAGGCTTGGAAGAGGCCTCCCCTGAAAGCTGGATTCCCAAGGATTGTCTGTGTGAATTCCTAGCCCGCTAGGCTGAAATTAAGCGACCTAAAGTCGTGCCGAAGTCAAATCGGTCGTCATGGTTCTCGAGCGAAACTGAGTGCTTTAACGCTCGCCGCTCGGCCCCACAGCCGTTCAGAAACTCGGGGGAGGGCTCCCCTGAAAGCTGGATTCCCACCGATAATGTGTTTCAAATCTTAGCCCACTAACTCAAAAGTAAGCGATAAAATATCCTGCCAAAATCACAGAGGTCGTCATGTTACAATTTAGTCAATAAAGGCCTCCTACTGGACCGGAACTGAGTGCTTTAATGCTCGCCGTTCGGCCCCTCAACCTCCGAGAGGCTTGGAAGAGGCGTCCCTTGAAAGCTGGATTCCCAAGGCTTGTTTGTGTAAATTCCTAGCCCGCTAGGTAGAAATTAAACGACCTAAAGTCGTGCCGAAGTCAAATCGGTCGTCATGGTACTCGAGCGAAACTGAGTGCTTTAACGCTCGCCGCTCGGCCCCACAGCCGTCCAGAGACTCGGGGGAGGACTCCCCTGAAAGCTGGATTCCCACCGATCGTTTGTTTCAAATCTTAGCGCACTAGGTCAAAAGTAAGCGCTAAAAAGTCCTGCCAAAATCACATAGGTCGTCATGTTACAATTTACTCAATAAAGGCCTCCTACTGGACCGAAACTGAGTGCTTTAACGCTCGCTGCTCGGCCCCACAGCCGTCCAGAGACTCGGGTGAGGCTTCCCCTGAAAGCTGGATTCCCACCGATCGTTTGTTTCCAATCTTAGCCCACTAGCTCGAAAGTAGGCGCTAAAATGTCCTGCCAAAGTCACATAGGTCGTCATGTTACAATTTAGTCAATAAAGGCCTACACTGGAGAGAAACCAAGTGCTTTGACGCTCGCCGTTCGGCCCCACAGCTGTCCAGAGACTCGGGGGAGGCCTCACCTCAAAGCTGTATTCCCACCGATCGTTTGTTTCAAATCTTAGCCCACTAGCTCAAAAGTAAGCGCTAAAAAGTCTTGCCAAAGTCACATAGGTCGTCATGTTACAATTTAGTCAATAAAGGCCTACTACTGGAGCGAAACCGAGTGCTTTGACGCTCGCCGATAGGCCCCACGACCTCTGAGAGGCTTGGAAGTTGCCTCCCCTGAAAGCTGGATTCCCAAGGATTGTCTGTGTGTATTCCTAGCCCGCTAGGCTGAAATTAAGCGACCTAAAGTCGTGCCGAAGTCAAATCGGTCGTCATGGTACTCGAGCGAAACTGAGTGCTTTAACGCTCGCCGCTCGGCCCCACAGCCGTCCAGAGACTCGGGGGAGGACTACCCGGAAAGCTGGATTCCCACCGATAGTTTGTTTCAAATCTTAGCGCACTACGTCAAAAGTAAGCGCTAAAACGTCCTGCCAAAGTCACATAGGTTGTCATGTTACAATTTAGTCAATATAGGCCTCCTACTGGAGCGAAACAGAGTGCTTTGACGCTCGCCGTTCGGCCCCACGACCTCCGAGAGGTTTGGAAGAGGCCTCCCCTGAAAGCTGGATTCCCACCGATCGTTTGTTTCAAATCTTCGCCCAGTAGCTGAAAAGTAGGCGCTAAAAAGTCCTGCCAAAGTCACATAGGTCGTCATGTTACAATTTAGTCAATAAAACCCAACTACTGGAGCGAAACAGAGTGCTTTGACGCTCGCCGTTCGGCCTCACGAGCTCCGAGAGGCTTGGAAGAGGCCTCCTTTGAAAGCTGGATTCCCAAGGCTTGTTTGTGTAAATTCCTAGCCCGCTAGGTAGAAATTAAGCGACCTAAAGTCGTGCCGAAGTCAAATCGGTCGTCATGGTACTCGAGCGAAACTGAGTGCTTTAACGCTCGCCGCTCGGCCCCACAGCCGTCCAGAGACTCGGGGGAGGACTCCCCTGAAAGCTGGATTCCCACCGATCGTGTGTTTCAAATCTTAGCGCACTAGGTCAAAAGTAAGCGCTAAAAAGTCCTGCCAAAATCACATAGGTCGTCATGTTACAATTTACTCAATAAAGGCCTCCTACTGGACCGAACCTGAGTGCTTTAACGCTCGCCGCTCGGCCCCACAGCCGTCCAGAGACTCGGGGGAGGACTCCCCTGAAAGCTGGATTCCCACCGATCGTTTGTTTCAAATCTTAGCGCACTAGGTCAAACGTAAGCGCTAAAAAGTCCTGCCAAAATCACATAGGTCGTCATGTTACAATTTACTCAATAAAGGCCTCCTACTGGACCGAAACTGAGTGCTTTAACGCTCGCCGCTCGGCCCCACAGCCGTCCAGAGACTCGGGTGACGCTTCCCCTGAAAGCTGGATTCCCACCGATCGTTTGTTTCAAATCTTCGCCCAGTAGCTGAAAAGTAGGCGCTAAAAGGTCCTGCCAAAGTCACATAGGTCGTCATGTTACAATTTAGTCAATAAAACCCTACTACTGGAGCGAAACATAGTGCTTTGACGCTCGCCGTTCGGCCTCACGAGCTCCGAGAGGCTTGGAAGAGGCGTCCCTTGAAAGCTGGATTCCCAAGGCTTGTTTGTGTAAATTCCTAACCCGCTATGTAGAAATTAAGCGACCTAAAGTCCTGCCGAAGTCAAATCGGTCGTCATGGTACTCGAGCGAAACTGAGTGCTTTAACGCTCGCCGCTCGGCCCCACAGCCGTCCAGAGACTCGGGGGAGGACTCCCCTGAAAGCTGGATTCCCACCGATCGCTTGTTTCAAATCTTAGCGCACTAGGTCAAAAGTAAGCGCTAAAAAGTCCTGCCAAAATCACATAGGTCGTCATGTTACAATTTACTCAATAAAGGCCTCCTACTGGACCGAAACTGAGTGCTTTAACGCTCGCTGCTCGGCCCCACAGCCGTCCACAGACTCGGGTGAGGCTTCCCCTGAAAGCTGGATTCCCACCGATTGTTTGTTTCCAATCTTAGCCCACTAGCTCAAAAGTAGGCGCTAAAATGTCCTGCCAAAGTCACATAGGTCGTCATGTTACAATTTAGTCAATAAAGGCCTACTACTGGAGAGAAACCAAGTGCTTTGACGCTCGCCGTTCGGTCCCACAGCTGTCCAGAGACTCGGGGGAGGCCTCCCCTCAAAGCTGTATTCCCACCGATCGTTTGTTTCAAATCTTAGCCCACTAGCTCAAAAGTAAGCGCTAAAAAGTATTGCCAAAGTCACATAGGTGGTCATGTTACAATTTAGTCAATATAGGCCTCCTACTGGAGCGAAACTGAGTGCTTTGACGCTCGCCTTTCGGCCCCACGACCTCCGAGAGGCTTGGAAGAGGCCTCCCCTGAAAGCTGGATTCCCACCGATCGTTGGTTTAAAATCTTAGCCCAGTAGCTGAAAAGTAGGCGCTAAGAAGTCCTGCCAAAATCACATAGGTCGTCATGTTACAATTTAGCCAATAAAGGCCTCCTACTGGACCGAAACTGAGTGCTTTAACGCGCGCCGCTCGGCCCCACAGCCGTCCAGAGTCTCGGGGGAGGCCTCCCCTGAAAGCTGGATTCCCACCGATCGTTTGTTTCAAATCTTAGCCCACTAGCTCAAACGTAGGCGCTAAAAAGTCTTGCCAAAGTTACATAGGTCGTCATGTTACAATTTAGTCAATAAAGTCCTACTACTGTAGAGAAACCGAATGCTATGACGCTCGCCGTTCGGCCCCACGACCTCCGAGAGGCTTGGAAGAGGCCTCCCCTGAAAGCTGGATTCCCAAGGATTGTCTGTGTGTATTCCTAGCCCGCTAGGCTGAAATTAAGCGACCTAAAGTCGTGCCGAAGTCAAATCGGTCGTCATGGTACTCGAGCGAAACTGAGTGCTTTAACGCTCGCCGCTCGGCCCCACAGCCGTTCAGAAACTCGGGGGAGGACTCCCCTGAAAGCTGGATTCCCACCGATAATGTGTTTCAAATCTTAGCCCACTAACTCAAAAGTAAGCGATAAAATGTCCTGCCAAAATCACAGAGGTCGTCATGTTACAATTTAGTCAATAAAGGCCTCCTACTGTACCGGAACTGAGTGCTTTAATGTTCGCCGTTCGGCCCCACAACCTCCGAGAGGCTTGGAAGAGGCGTCCCTTGAAAGCTGGATTCCCAAGGCTTGTTTGTGTAAATTCCTAGCCCGCTAGGTAGAAATTAAGCGACCTAAAGTCGTGCCGAAGTCAAATCGGTCGTCATGGTACTCGAGCGAAACTGAGTGCTTTAACGCTCGCCGCTCGGCCCCACAGCCGTCCAGAGACTCGGGGGAGGACTCCCCTGAAAGCTGGATTCCCACCGATCGTTTGTTTCAAATCTTAGCGCACTAGGTCAAAAGTAAGCGCTAAAAAGTCCTGCCAAAATCACATAGGTCGTCATGTTACAATTTACTCAATAAAGGCCTCCTACTGGACCGAAACTGAGTGCTTTAACGCTCGCTGCTCGGCCCCACAGCCGTCCAGAGACTCGGGTGAGGCTTCCCCTGAAAGCTGGATTCCCACCGATCGTTTGTTTCCAATCTTAGCCCACTAGCTCGAAAGTAGGCGCTAAAATGTCCTGCCAAAGTCACATAGGTCGTCATGTTACAATTTAGTCAATAAAGGCCTACACTGGAGAGAAACCAAGTGCTTTGACGCTCGCCGTTCGGCCCCACAGCTGTCCAGAGACTCGGGGGAGGCCTCACCTCAAAGCTGTATTCCCACCGATCGTTTGTTTCAAATCTTAGCCCACTAGCTCAAAAGTAAGCGCTAAAAAGTCTTGCCAAAGTCACATAGGTCGTCATGTTACAATTTAGTCAATAAAGGCCTACTACTGGAGCGAAACCGAGTGCTTTGACGCTCGCCGATAGGCCCCACGACCTCTGAGAGGCTTGGAAGTTGCCTCCCCTGAAAGCTGGATTCCCAAGGATTGTCTGTGTGAATTCCTAGCCCGCTAGGCTGAAATTAAGCGACCTAAAGTCGTGCCGAAGTCAAATCGGTCGTCATGGTACTCGAGCGAAACTGAGTGCTTTAACGCTCGCCGCTCGGCCCCACAGCCGTCCAGAGACTCGGGGGAGGACTCCCCTGAAAGCTGGATTCCCACCGATCGTGTGTTTCAAATCTTAGCGCACTAGGTCAAAAGTAAGCGCTAAAAAGTCCTGCCAAAATCACATAGGTCGTCATGTTACAATTTACTCAATAAAGGCCTCCTACTGGACCGAACCTGAGTGCTTTAACGCTCGCCGCTCGGCCCCACAGCCGTCCAGAGACTCGGGGGAGGACTCCCCTGAAAGCTGGATTCCCACCGATCGTTTGTTTCAAATCTTAGCGCACTAGGTCTAACGTAAGCGCTAAAAAGTCCTGCCAAAATCACATAGGTCGTCATGTTACAATTTACTCAATAAAGGCCTCCTACTGGACCGAAACTGAGTGCTTTAACGCTCGCCGCTCGGCCCCACAGCCGTCCAGAGACTCGGGTGACGCTTCCCCTGAAAGCTGGATTCCCACCGATCGTTTGTTTCAAATCTTCGCCCAGTAGTTGAAAAGTAGGCGCTAAAAGGTCCTGCCAAAGTCACATAGGTCGTCATGTTACAATTTAGTCAATAAAACCCTACTACTGGAGCGAAACATAGTGCTTTGACGCTCGCCGTTCGGCCTCACGAGCTCCGAGAGGCTTGGAAGAGGCGTCCCTTGAAAGCTGGATTCCCAAGGCTTGTTTGTGTAAATTCCTAACCCGCTATGTAGAAATTAAGCGACCTAAAGTCGTGCCGAAGTCAAATTGGTCGTCATGGTACTCGAGCGAAACTGAGTGCTTTAACGCTCGCCGCTCGGCCCCACAGCCGTCCAGAGACTCGGGGGAGGACTCCCCTGAAAGCTGGATTCCCACCGATCGTTTGTTTCAAATCTTAGCGCACTAGGTCACAAGTAAGCGCTAAAAAGTCCTGCCAAAATCACATAGGTCGTCATGTTACAATTTACTCAATAAAGGCCTCCTACTGGACCGAAACTGAGTGCTTTAACGCTCGCTGCTCGGCCCCACAGCCGTCCAGAGACTCGGGTGAGGCTTCCCCTGAAAGCTGGATTCCCACCGATCGTTTGTTTCCAATCTTAGCCCACTAGCTCAAAAGTAGGCGCTAAAATGTCCTGCCAAAGTCACATAGGTCGTCATGTTACAATTTAGTCAATAAAGGCCTACTACTGGAGAGAAACCAAGTGCTTTGACGCTCGCCGTTCGGTCCCACAGCTGTCCAGAGACTCGGGGGAGGCCTCCCCTCAAAGCTGTATTCCCACCGATCGTTTTTTTTCAAATCTTAGCCCACTAGCTCAAAAGTAAGCGCTAAAAAGTATTGCCAAAGTCACATAGGTGGTCATGTTACAATTTAGTCAATATAGGCCTCCTACTGGAGCGAAACTGAGTGCTTTGACGCTCGCCTTTCGGCCCCACGACCTCCGAGAGGCTTGGAAGAGGCCTCCCCTGAAAGCTGGATTCCCACCGATCGTTGGTTTAAAATCTTAGCCCAGTAGCTGAAAAGTAGGCGCTAAGAAGTCCTGCCAAAATCACATAGGTCGTCATGTTACAATTTAGCCAATAAAGGCCTCCTACTGGACCGAAACTGAGTGCTTTAACGCGCGCCGCTCGGCCCCACAGCCGTCCAGAGTCTCGGGGGAGGCCTCCCCTGAAAGCTGGATTCCCACCGATCGTTTGTTTCAAATCTTAGCCCACTAGCTCAAACGTAGGCGCTAAAAAGTCTTGCCAAAGTTACATAGGTCGTCATGTTACAATTTAGTCAATAAAGGCCGACTACTGGAGAGAAACTGAGTGCTTTAACGCTCGCCGTTCGGCCCCACAACCTCCGAGAGGCATGGAAGAGGCCTCCCCTGAAAGCTGGATTCCCACCGATCGTTGGTTTCAAATCTTCGCCCAGTAACTGAAAAGTAGGCGCTAAAAAGTCCTGCCAAAATCACATCGGTCGTCATGTTACAATTTAGTCAAAGGCCTACTACTGGAGCGAAACCGAGTGCTTTGACGCTCGCCGTTCGGCCTCACGACCTCTGAGAGGCTTGGAAGAGTTCTCCCCTGAAAGCTGGATTCCCAAGGATTGTCTGTGTGAATTCCTAGCCCGCTAGGCTGAAATTAAGCGACCTAAAGTCGTGCCGAAGTCAAATCGGTCGTCATGGTACTCGAGCGAAACTGAGTGCTTTAACGCTCGCCGCTCGGCGCCACAGCCGTTCAGAGACTCAGGGGAGGACTACCCGGAAAGCTGGATTCCCACCGATCGTTTGTGTCAAATCTTAGCACACTAGCTCAAAAGTAAGCGCTAAAAAGTCCTGCCAAAATCACATAGTTCGTCATGTTACAATTTATTCAATAAAGGC
Organism: Phycodurus eques; assembly: GCF_024500275.1. Classification (NCBI taxonomy): domain Eukaryota; kingdom Metazoa; phylum Chordata; class Actinopteri; order Syngnathiformes; family Syngnathidae; genus Phycodurus; species Phycodurus eques. The sequence goes on along the minus strand of NW_026904097.1, from coordinate 42,026 downwards.
CTACTACTGGACCGAAACTGAGTGCTTTAACGCTCGCCGCTCGGCCCCAAAGCCGTCCAGAGACTCGGGGGAGGACTCCCCTGAAAGCTGGATTCCCACCGATCGTTTGTTTCAAATCGTAGCGCACTAGGTCAAAAGTAGGCGCTAAAAAGTCCTGCCAAAGTCACATAGGTTGTCATGTTACAATTTAGTCAATAAGGCCTAAGACTGGAGCGAAACCGAGTGCTTTGACGCTCGCCGTTCGGGCCCACGACCTCCGAGAGGCTTGGAAGAGGCCTCCCCTGAAAGCTGGATTCCCACCGATCGTTTGTTTCAAATCTTAGCCCACTAGCTCAAAACTAGGCGCTAAAATGTCCTGCCAAAGTCACATAGGTCGTCATGTTACAATTTAGTCAATAAAGGCCTACTACTGGAGAGAAACCAAGTGCTTTGACGCTCGCCCTTCGGCCCCACAGCTGTCCAGAGACTCGGGGGAGGCCTCCCCTGAAAGCTGTATTCCCACCGATCGTTTGTTTCAAATCTTAGCCCACTAGCTCAAAAGTAAGCGCTAAAAAGTCTTGCCAAAGTCACATAGGTCGTCATGTTACAATTTAGTCAATAAAGGCCTACTACTGGAGCGAAACCGAGTGCTTTGACGCTCGCTGATAGGCCCCACGACCTCTGAGAGGCTTGGAAGTGGCCCCCCCTGAAAGCTGGATTCCCACCAATCGTTTGTTTCAAATCTTAGCCCACTAGCTCAAACGTAGGCGCTAAAAAGTCTTGCCAAAGTCACATAGGTCGTCATGTTACAATTTAGTCAATAAAGGCCGACTACTGGAGAGAAACTGAGTGCTTTAACGCTCGCCGTTCGGCCCCACAACCTCCGAGAGGCTTGGAAGAGGCCTCCCCTGAAAGCTGGATTCCCATCGATCGTTTGTTTCAAATCTTCGCCCAGTAACTGAAAAGTAGGCGCTAAAAAGTCCTGCCAAAATCACATCGGTCGTCATGTTACAATTTAGTCAATAAAGGCCTACTACTGGAGCGAAACCGAGTGCTTTGACGCTCGCCGTTCGGCCTCACGACCTCTGAGAGGCTTGGAAGAGTTCTCCCCTGAAAGCTGGATTCCCAAGGATTGTCTGTGTGAATTCCTAGCCCGCTAGGCTGCAATTAAGCGACCTAAAGTCGTGCCGAAGTCAAATCGGTCGTCATGGTACTCGAGCGAAACTGTGTGCTTTAACGCTCGCCGTTCGGCCCCACATCCGTCCAGATACTCGGGGGAGGACTCCCCTGAAAGCTGGATTCCCACCGATAATTTGTTTCAAATCTTAGCCCACTAGCTTAAAAGTAAGCGCTAAAAAGTCCTGCCAAAATCACATAGGTCGTCATGTTACAATTTATTCAATAAAGGCCTACTACTGGACCGAAACTGAGTGCTTTAACGCTCGCCGCTCGGCCCCACAGCCGTCCAGAAACTCGGGGGAGGACTCCCATGAAAGCTGGATTCCCACCGATCGTTTGTTTCAAATCTTAGCGCACTAGGTCAAAAGTAAGCGCTAAAAGGTCCTGCCAAAATCACATAGGTCGTCATGTTACAATTTACTCAATAAAGGCCTCTTACTGGACCGAAACTGAGTGCTTTAACGCTCGCCGCTCGGCCCCACAGCCGTCCAGAGACTCGGGTGAGGCTTCCCCTGAAAGCTGGATTCCCACCGATCGTTTGTTTCAAATCTTCGCCCAGTAGCTGGAAAGTAGGCGCTAAAAAGTCCTGCCAAAGTCACATAGGTCGTCATGTTACAATTTAGTCAATAAAACCCTACTACTGGAACGAAACATAGTGTTTTGACGCTCGCCGTTCGGCCTCACGAGCTCCGAGAGGCTTGGCAGAGGCCTCCCCTGAAAGCTGGATTCCCACCGATCGTTTGTTTAAAATCTTAGCCCAGTAGCTGAAAAGTAGGCGCTAAGAAGTCCTGCCAAAATCACATAGGTCGTCATGTTGCAATTTAGCCAATAAAGGCCTCCTACTGGACCGAAACTGAGTGCTTTAACGCGCGCCGCTCGGCCCCACAGCCGTCCAGAGTCTCGGGGGAGGCCTCCCCTGAAAGCTGGATTCCCACCGATCGTTTGTTTCAAATCTTAGCGCACTAGGTCAAAAGTAAGCGCTAAAAAGTCCTGCCAAATTCACATAGGTTGTCATGTTACAATTTAGTCAATAAAGGCCTAAGACTGGAGCGAAACCGAGTGCTTTGACGCTCGCCGTTCGGGGCCACGACCTCCGAGAGGCTTGGAAGAGGCCTCCCCTGAAAGCTGGATTCCCATCGATCGTTTGTTTCAAATCTTAGCGCACTAGGTCAAAAGTAAGCGCTAAAACGTCCTGCCAAAGTCACATAGGTTGTCATGTTACAATTTAGTCAATATAGGCCTCCTACTGGAGCGAAACAGAGTGCTTTGACGCTCGCCGTTCGGCCCCACGACCTCCGAGAGGTTTGGAAGAGGCCTCCCCTGAAAGCTGGATTCCCACCGATCGTTTGTTTCAAATCTTCGCCCAGTAGCTGAAAAGTAGGCGCTAAAAAGTCCTGCCAAAGTCACATAGGTCGTCATGTTACAATTTAGTCAATAAAACCCTACTACTGGGGCGAAACAGAGTGCTTTGACGCTCGCCGTTCGGCCTCACGAGCTCCGAGAGGCTTGGAAGAGGCCTCCCTTGAAAGCTGGATTCCCAAGGCTTGTTTGTGTAAATTCCTAGCCCGCTAGGTAGAAATTAAGCGACCTAAAGTCGTGCCGAAGTCAAATCGGTCGTCATGGTACTCGAGCGAAACTGAGTGCTTTAACGCTCGCCGCTCGGCCCCACAGCCGTCCAGAGACTCGGGGGAGGACTCCCCTGAAAGCTGGATTCCCACCGATCGTGTGTTTCAAATCTTAGCGCACTAGGTCAAAAGTAAGCGCTAAAAAGTCCTGCCAAAATCACATAGGTCGTCATGTTACAATTTACTCAATAAAGGCCTCCTACTGGACCGAAACTGAGTGCTTTAACGCTCGCCGCTCGGCCCCACAGCCATCCAGAGACTCGGGGGAGGACTCCCCTGAAAGCTGGATTCCCACCGATCGTTTGTTTCAAATCTTAGCGCACTAGGTCAAAAGTAAGCGCTAAAAAGTCCTGCCAAAATCACATAGGTCGTCATGTTACAATTTACTCAATAAAGGCCTCCTACTGGACCGAAACTGAGTGCTTTAACGCTCGCCGCTCGGCCCCACAGCCGTCCAGAGACTCGGGTGAGGCTTCCCCTGAAAGCTGGATTCCCACCGATCGTTTGTTTCAAATCTTCGCCCAGTAGCTGAAAAGTAGGCGCTAAAAAGTCCTGCCAAAGTCACATAGGTCGTCATGTTACAATTTAGTCAATAAAACCCTACTACTGGAGCGAAACATAGTGCTTTGACGCTCGCCGTTCGGCCTCACGAGCTCCGAGAGGCTTGGAAGAGGCGTCCCTTGAAAGCTGGATTCCCAAGGCTTGTTTGTGTAAATTCCTAACCCGCTAGGTAGAAATTAAGCGACCTAAAGTCGTGCCGAAGTCAAATCGGTCGTCTTGGTACTCGAGCGAAACTGAGTGCTTTAACGCTCGCCGCTCGGCCCCACAGCTGTCCAGAGACTCGGTGGAGGACTCCCCAGAAAGCTGGATTCCCACCGATCGTTTGTTTCAAATCTTAGCGCACTAGGTCAAAAGTAAGCGCTAAAACGTCCTGCCAAAATCACATAGGTCGTCATGTTACAATTTACTCAATAAAGGCCTCCTACTGGACCGAAACTGAGTGCTTTAACGCTCGCTGCTCGGCCCCACAGCCGTCCAGAGACTCGGGTGAGGCTTCCCCTGAAAGCTGGATTCCCACCGATCGTTTGTTTCCAATCTTAGCCCACTAGCTCAAAAGTAGGCGCTAAAATGTCCTGCCAAAGTCACATAGGTAGTCATGTTACAATTTAGTCAATAAAGGCCTACTACTGGAGAGAAACCAAGTGCTTTGACGCTCGCCGTTCGGCCCCACAGCTGTCCAGAGACTCGGGGGAGGCCTCCCCTCAAAGCTGTATTCCCACCGATCGTTTGTTTCAAATCTTAGCCCACTAGCTCAAAAGTAAGCGCTAAAAAGTCTTGCCAAAGTCACATAGGTGGTCATGTTACAATTTAGTCAATATAGGCCTCCTACTGGAGCGAAACTGAGTGCTTTGACGCTCGCCGTTTGGCCCCACGACCTTTGAGAGGCTTGGAAGTGGCCTCCCCTGAAAGCTGGATTCCCAAGGATTGTCTGTGTGAATTCCTAGCCCGCTAGGCTGAAATGAAGCGACCTAAAGTCGTGCCGAAGTCAAATCGGTCATCATGGTACTCGAGCGAAACTTAGTGCTTTAAAGCTCGCCGCTCGGCCCCACAGCCGTCCAGAGACTCGGGGGAGGACTCCCCTGAAAGCTGGATTCCCACCGATAATGTGATTCAAATCTTAGCCCAGTAGCTGAAAAGTAGGCGCTAAAAAGTCTTGCCAAAATCACATAGGTCGTCATGTTACAATTTAGTCAATAAAGCCCTACGACTGGAGAGAAACCGAGTGCTTTGACGCTCGCCGTTCGGCCCCACAGCCATCCAGAGACTCGGGGGAGGCCTCCCCTGAAAGCTGGATTCCCACCAATCGTTTGTTTCAAATCTTAGCGCACTAGCTCAAACGTAAGCGCTAAAACGTCCTGCCAAAATCACATAGGTCGTCATGTTACAATTTATTCAATAAAGGCCTACTACTGGAGAGAAACCAAGTGCTTTGACGCTCGCCGTTCGGCCCCACAGCTGTCCAGAGACTCGGGGGAGGCCTCCCCTGAAAGCTGTATTCCCACCGATCGTTTGTTTCAAATCTTAGCCCACTAGCTCAAAAGTAAGCGCTAAAAAGTCTTGCCAAAGTCACATAGGTCGTCATGTTACAATTTAGTCAATAAAGGCCTACTACTGGAGCGAAACCGAGTGGTTTGACGCTCGCCGATAGGCCCCACGACCTCTGAGAGGCTTGGAAGTGGCCTCCCCTGAAAGCTGGATTCCCAAGGATTGTCTGTGTGAATTCCTAGCCCGCTAGGCTGAAATTAAGCGACCTAAAGTCGTGCCGAAGTCAAATCGGTCGTCATGGTACTCGAGCGAAACTGAGTGCTGTAACGCTCGCCGCTCTGCCCCACAGCCGTTCAGAGACTCGGGGGAGGACTACCCGGAAAGCTGGATTCCCACCGATCGTTTGTTTCAAATCTTAGCGCACTAGGTCAAAAGTAAGCGCTAAAACGTCCTGCCAAAGTCACATAGGTTGTCATGTTACAATTTAGTCAATATAGGCCTCCTACTGGAGCGAAACCGAGTGCTTTGACGCTCGCCGTTCGGCCCCACGACCTCCGAGAGGCTTGGAAGAGGCCTCCCCTGAAAGCTGGATTCCCACCGATCGTTTGTTTAAAATCTTAGCCCAGTAGCTGAAAAGTAGGCGCTAAGAAGTCCTGCCAAAATCACATAGGTCGTCATGTTACAATTTAGCCAATAAAGGCCTCCTACTGGACCGAAACTGAGTGCTTTAACGCGCGCCGCTCGGCCCCACAGCCGTCCAGAGTCTCGGGGGAGGCCTCCCCTGAAAGCTGGATTCCCACCGATCGTTTGTTTCAAATCTTAGCCCACTAGCTCAAACGTAGGCGGTAAAAAGTCTTGCCAAAGTCACATAGGTCGTCATGTTACAATTTAGTCAATAAAGGCCGACTACTGGAGAGAAACTGAGTGCTTTAACGCTCGCCGTTCGGCCCCACAACCTCCGAGAGGCATGGAAGAGGCCTCCCCTGAAAGCTAGATTCCCACCGATCGTTTGTTTCAAATCTTTGCCCAGTAACTGAAAAGTAGGCGCTAAAAAGTCCTGCCAAAATCACATCGGTCGTCATGTTACAATTTAGTCAATAAAGGCCTACTACTGGAGCGAAACCGAGTGCTTTGACGCTCGCCGTTCGGCCTCACGACCTCTGAGAGGCTTGGAAGAGTTCTCCCCTGAAAGCTGGATTCCCAAGGATTGTCTGTGTGAATTCCTAGCCCGCTAGGCTGAAATTAAGCGACCTAAAGTCGTGCCGAAGTCAAATCGGTCGTCATGGTACTCGAGCGAAACTGAGTGCTTTAACGCTCGCCGTTCGGCCCCACATCCGTCCAGATACTCGGGGGAGGACTCCCCTGAAAGCTGGATTCCCACCGATAATGTGTTTCAAATCTTAGCCCACTAGCTCAAACGTAAGCGCTAAAAAGTCCTGCCAAAATCACATAGGTCGTCATGTTACAATTTATTCAATAAAGGCCTACTACTGGACCGAAACTGAGTGCTTTGACGCTCGCCGTTCGGCCCCACGACCTCCGAGAGGCTTGGAAGAGGCCTCCCCTGAAAGCTGGATTCCCAAGGATTGTCTGTGTGAATTCCTAGCCCGCTAGGCCGAAATTAAGCGACCTAAAGTCGTGCCGAAGTCAAATCGGTCGTCATGGTACTCGAGCGAAACTGAGTGCTTTAACGCTCGCCGCTCGGCCCCACAGCCGTTCAGAAACTCGGGGGAGGCCTCCCCTGAAAGCTGGATTCGCACCGATCTTTTTTTTTCAAATCTTAGCCCACTAGGTCAAACGTAGGCGCTAAAAAGTCTTGCCAAAGTCACATAGGTCGTCATGTTACAATTTAGTCAATAAAGGCCTACTACTGGAGAGAAACCGAGTGCTATGACGCTCACCGTTCGGCCCCACGACCTCCGAGAGGCTTGGAAGAGGCCTCCCCTGAAAGCTGGATTCCCAAGGCTTGTCTGTGTGAATTCCTAGCCCGCTAGGCTGAAATTAAGCGACCGAATGTCGTGCCGAAGTCAAATCGGTCGTCATGGTACTCGAGCGAAACTGAGTGCTTTAACGCTCGCCGCTCGGCCCCACAGCCGTCCAGAGACTCGGGGGAGGACTCCCCTGAAAGCTGGATTCCCACCGATCGTTTGTTTCAAATCTTAGCACACTAGGTCAAAAGTAAGCGCTAAAACGTCCTGCCAAAGTCACATAGGTTGTCATGTTACAATTTAGTCAATAAAGGCCTCCTACTGGAGCGAAACCGAGTGCTTTGACGCTCTCCGTTCGGCCCCACGACCTCCGAGAGGCTTGGAAGAGGCCTCCCCTGAAAGCTGGATTCCCACCGATCGTTTGTTTCAAATCTTAGCCCAGTAGCTGAAAAGTAGGCGCTAAGAAGTCCTGCCAAAATCACATAGGTCGTCATGTTACAATTTAGCCAATAAAGGCCTCCTACTGTACCGAAACTGAGTGCTTTAACGCTCGCCGCTCGGCCCCACAGCCGTCCAGACACTCGGGGGAGGCCTCCCCTGAAAGCTGGATTCCCACCGATCGTTTGTTTCAAATCTTAGCCCACTAGCTCAAAAGTAGGCGCTAAAAAGTCTTACCAAAGTCACATAGGTCGTCATGTTACAATTTAGTCAATAAAGGCCTACTACTGTAGAGAAACCGAATGCTATGACGCTCGCCGTTCGGCCCCACGACCTCCGAGAGGCTTGGAAGAGGCCTCCCCTGAAAGCTGGATTCCCAAGGATTGTCTGTGTGAATTCCTAGCCCGCTAGGCTGAAATTAAGCGACCTAAAGTCGTGCCGAAGTCAAATCGGTCGTCATGGTACTCGAGCGAAACTGAGTGCTTTAACGCTCGTCGCTCGGCCCCACAGCCGTTCAGAAACTCGGGGGAGGCCTCCCCTGAAAGCTGGATTCCCACCGATCGTTTGTTTCAAATCTTAGCCCACTAGCTTAAAAGTAGGCGCTAAAAAGTCTTACCAAAGTCACATTGGTCGTCATGTTACAATTTAGTCAATAAAGGCCTACTACTGTCGAGAAACCGAATGCTATGACGCTCGCCGTTCGGCCCCACGACCTCCGAGAGGCTTGGAAGAGGCCTCCCCTGAAAGCTGGATTCCCACTGATCGTTTGTTTCAAATCTTAGCCCAGTAGCTGAAAAGTAGGCGCTAAGAAGTCCTGCCAAAATCACATAGGTCGTCATGTTACAATTTAGCCAATAAAGGCCTCCTACTGTACCGAAACTGAGTGCTTTAACGCTCGCCGCTCGGCCCCACAGCCGTCCAGACACTCGGGGGAGGCCTCCCCTGAAAGCTGGATTCCCACCGATCGTTTGTTTCAAATCCTAGCCCACTAGCTCAAAAGTAGGCGCTAAAAAGTCTTACCAAAGTCACATAGGTCGTCATGTTACAATTTAGTCAATAAAGGCCTACTACTGTAGAGAAACTGAGTGCTTTGACGCTCGCCGTTCGGCCCCACGACCTCCGAGAGGCTTGGAAGAGGCCTCCCCTGAAAGCTGGATTCCCAAGGATTGTCTGTGTGAATTCCTAGCCCGCTAGGCCGAAATTAAGCGACCTAAAGTCGTGCCGAAGTCAAATCGGTCGTCATGGTACTCGAGCGAAACTGAGTGCTTTAACGCTCGCCGCTCGGCCCCACAGCCGTTCAGAAACTCGGGGGAGGCCTCCCCTGAAAGCTGGATTCGCACCGATCTTTTTTTTTCAAATCTTAGCCCACTAGGTCAAACGTAGGCGCTAAAAAGTCTTGCCAAAGTCACATAGGTCGTCATGTTACAATTTAGTCAATAAAGGCCTACTACTGGAGAGAAACCGAGTGCTATGACGCTCACCGTTCGGCCCCACGACCTCCGAGAGGCTTGGAAGAGGCCTCCCCTGAAAGCTGGATTCCCAAGGCTTGTCTGTGTGAATTCCTAGCCCGCTAGGCTGAAATTAAGCGACCGAATGTCGTGCCGAAGTCAAATCGGTCGTCATGGTACTCGAGCGAAACTGAGTGCTTTAACGCTCGCCGCTCGGCCCCACAGCCGTCCAGAGACTCGGGGGAGGACTCCCCTGAAAGCTGGATTCCCACCGATCGTTTGTTTCAAATCTTAGCACACTAGGTCAAAAGTAAGCGCTAAAACGTCCTGCCAAAGTCACATAGGTTGTCATGTTACAATTTAGTCAATAAAGGCCTCCTACTGGAGCGAAACCGAGTGCTTTGACGCTCTCCGTTCGGCCCCACGACCTCCGAGAGGCTTGGAAGAGGCCTCCCCTGAAAGCTGGATTCCCACCGATCGTTTGTTTCAAATCTTAGCCCAGTAGCTGAAAAGTAGGCGCTAAGAAGTCCTGCCAAAATCACATAGGTCGTCATGTTACAATTTAGCCAATAAAGGCCTCCTACTGTACCGAAACTGAGTGCTTTAACGCTCGCCGCTCGGCCCCACAGCCGTCCAGACACTCGGGGGAGGCCTCCCCTGAAAGCTGGATTCCCACCGATCGTTTGTTTCAAATCTTAGCCCACTAGCTCAAAAGTAGGCGCTAAAAAGTCTTACCAAAGTCACATAGGTCGTCATGTTACAATTTAGTCAATAAAGGCCTACTACTGTAGAGAAACCGAATGCTATGACGCTCGCCGTTCGGCCCCACGACCTCCGAGAGGCTTGGAAGAGGCCTCCCCTGAAAGCTGGATTCCCAAGGATTGTCTGTGTGAATTCCTAGCCCGCTAGGCTGAAATTAAGCGACCTAAAGTCGTGCCGAAGTCAAATCGGTCGTCATGGTACTCGAGCGAAACTGAGTGCTTTAACGCTCGTCGCTCGGCCCCACAGCCGTTCAGAAACTCGGGGGAGGCCTCCCCTGAAAGCTGGATTCCCACCGATCGTTTGTTTCAAATCTTAGCCCACTAGCTTAAAAGTAGGCGCTAAAAAGTCTTACCAAAGTCACATTGGTCGTCATGTTACAATTTAGTCAATAAAGGCCTACTACTGTCGAGAAACCGAATGCTATGACGCTCGCCGTTCGGCCCCACGACCTCCGAGAGGCTTGGAAGAGGCCTCCCCTGAAAGCTGGATTCCCACTGATCGTTTGTTTCAAATCTTAGCCCAGTAGCTGAAAAGTAGGCGCTAAGAAGTCCTGCCAAAATCACATAGGTCGTCATGTTACAATTTAGCCAATAAAGGCCTCCTACTGTACCGAAACTGAGTGCTTTAACGCTCGCCGCTCGGCCCCACAGCCGTCCAGACACTCGGGGGAGGCCTCCCCTGAAAGCTGGATTCCCACCGATCGTTTGTTTCAAATCCTAGCCCACTAGCTCAAAAGTAGGCGCTAAAAAGTCTTACCAAAGTCACATAGGTCGTCATGTTACAATTTAGTCAATAAAGGCCTACTACTGTAGAGAAACCGAATGCTATGACGCTCGCCGTTCGGCCTCACGACCTCCGAGAGGCTTGGAAGAGGCCTCCCCTGAAAGCTGGATTCCCAAGGATTGTCTGTGTGAATTCCTAGCCCGCTAGGCTGAAATTAAGCGACCTAAAGTCGTGCCGAAGTCAAATCGGTCGTCATGGTACTCGAGTGAAACTGAGTGCTTTAACGCTCGCCGCTCGGCCCCACAGCCGTTCAGAAACTCGGGGGAGGCCTCCCCTGAAAGCTGGATTCCCCCCGATCGTGTGTTTCAAATCTTAGCCCACTAGCTTAAAAGTAGGCGCTAAAAAGTCTTACCAAAGTCACATTGGTCGTCATGTTACAATTTAGTCAATAAAGGCCTACTACTGTCGAGAAACCGAATGCTATGACGCTCGCCGTTCGGCCCCACGACCTCCGAGAGGCTTGGAAGAGGCCTCCCCTGAAAGCTGGATTCCCACTGATCGTTTGTTTCAAATCTTAGCCCAGTAGCTGAAAAGTAGGCGCTAAGAAGTCCTGCCAAAATCACATAGGTCGTCATGTTACAATTTAGCCAATAAAGGCCTCCTACTGGACCGAAACTCAGTGCTTTAACGCTCGCCGCTCGGCCCCACAGCCGTCCAGAGACTCGGGGGAGGACTCCCCTGAAAGCTGGATTCCCACCGATCGTTTGTTTAAATTTTTAGCGCACTAGGTGAAAAGTAAGCGCTAAAAAGTCCTCCCAAAGTCACATAGATCGTCATGTTACAATTTAGTCAATAAAGGCCTACTACTGGAGCGAAACCGAGTGCTTTGACGTTCGCCGTTCGGCCCCACGACCTCCGAGAGGCTTGGAAGAGTTCTCCCCTGAAAGCTGGATTCCCAACGCTTGTCTGTGTTAATTCCTAGCCCGCTAGGCAGAAATTAAGCGACCTAAAGTCGTGCCGAAGTCAAATCGGTCGTCATGGTACTCGAGCGAAATTGAGTGCTTTAACGCTCGCTGCTCGACCCCACGACCTCCGAGAGGCTCGGAAGAGGCCTCCCCTGAAAGCTGGATTCCCACCGACTGTTTGTTTCAAATCTTAGCCCACTAGCTCAAAAGTAAGCGCTAAAAAGTCCTGCCAAAATCACATAGGTCGTCATGTTACAATTTAGTCAATAAAGGCCTACTACTGGAGAGAAACCGAGTGCTTTGACGCTCGCCGTTCGACCCCACAGCTGTCCAGAGACTCGCGGGAGGCTTCCCCTGAAAGCTGGATTCCCAAGGATTGTCTGTGTGAATTCCTAGCCCGTTAGGCTGAAATTAAGCGACCTAAAGACGTGCCGAAGTCAAATAGGTCGTCATGGTACTCGAGCGAAACTGAGTGCTTTAACGCTCGCCGCTCGGCCCCACAGCCGTCCAGAGACTCGGGGGAGGACTCCCCTGAAAGCTGGATTCCCACCGATAATGTGTTTCAAATCTTAGCCCACTAGCTCAAAAGTAAGCGCTAAAAAGTCCTGCCTAAATCACATAGGTCGTCATGTTCCAATTTACTCAATAAAGGCCAACTACTGGAGAGAATCCGAGTTCCTTGACGCTCGCCGTTCGGCCCCACAGCTGTCCAGAGACTCGCGGGAGGCCTCCCCTGAAAGCTGGATTCCCACCGATCGTTTGTTTCAAATCTTAGCTCACTAGCTCAAAAGTAAGCGCTAAAAAGCCCTGCCAAAATCACATAGGTCGTCATGTTACAATTTAGTCAATAAAGGCCTACTACTGGAGAGAAACCGAGTGCTTTGACGCTCGCCGTTCGACCCCACAGCTGTCCAGAGACTCGCGGGAGGCCTCCCCTGAAAGCTGGATTCCCAAGGATTGTCTGTGTGAATTCCTAGCCCGTTAGGCTGAAATTAAGCGACCTAAAGTCGTGCCGAAGTCAAATCGGTCGTCATGGTACTCGAGCGAAACTGAGTGCTTTAACGCTCGCCGCTCGGCCCCACAGCCGTCCAGAGACTCGGGGGAGGACTTCCCTGAAAGCTGGATTCCCACCGATAATGTGTTTCAAATCTTAGCCCACTAGCTCAAAAGTAAGCGCTAAAAAGTCCTGCCAAAATCACATAGGTCGTCATGTTACAATTTAGTCAATAAAGGCCTACTACTGGACCGAAACTGAGTGCTTTAACGCTTGCCACTCTGCCCCACAGCCGTCCAGAGACTCGGGGGAGGACTCCCCTGAAAGCTGGATTCCCACCGACTGTTTGTTTCAAATCTCAGCCCACTAGCTCAAAAGTAGGCGCTAAAAAGTCCTGCCAAAATCACATAGGTCGTCATGTTACAATTTAGTCAATAAAGGCCTACTACTGGACCGAAACTGAGTGCTTTAACGCTCGCCACTCTGCCCCACAGCCGTCCAGAGACTCGGGGGAGGCGTCCCCTGAAAGCTGGATTCCCACCGACTGTTTGTTTCAAATCTTAGCCCCCTAGCTCAAAAGTAGGCGCTAAAAAGTCTTGCCAAAGTCACATAGGTCGTCATGTTACAATTTAGTCAAAGGCCTACTACTGGAACGAAAACGAGTGCTTTGACGCTCGCCGTTAGGCCCCACAACCTCTGAGAGGCTTGGAAGTGGCCTCCCCTGAAAGCTGGATTCCCAAGGCTTGTCTGTGTAAATTCCTAGCCCGCTAGGCAGAAATTAGGCGACCTAAAGTCGTGCCGAAGTCAAATCGGTCGTCATGGTAGTCGAGCGAAACTGAGTGCTTTAACGCTCGCCGCTCGACCCCACGACCTCCGATAGGCTCGGAAGAGGCCTCCCCTGAAAGCTGGATTCCCACCGATCGTTTGTTTCAAATCTTAGCCCAGTAGCTAAAAAGTAGGCGCAAAAAAGTCCTGCCAAAATCACATCGGTTGTCATGTTACAATTTAGTCAATTAAGGTCTACTACTGGAGCGAAACCGAGTGCTTTGACGCTCGCCGTTAGGCCCCACAACCTCTGAGAGGCTTGGAAGTGGCCTCCCCTGAGAGCTGGATTCCCAAGGATTGTCTGTGTGAATTCCTAGCCCGCTAGGCTGAAATTAAGCGACCTAAAGTCGTGCCGAAGTCAAATCGGTCGTCATGGTACTCGAGCGAAACTGAGTGCTTTAACGGTCGCCGCTCGGCCCCACAGCCGTCCAGAGACTCGGGGGAGGACTCCCCTGAAAGCTGGATTCCCACCGATAATTTGTTTCAAATATTAGCCCACTAGCTCAAAAGTAAGCGCTAAAAAGTCCTGCCAAAATCACGTAGGTCGTCATGTTACAATTTAGTCAATAAAGGCCTACTACTGGACCGAAACTTAATGCTTTCACGCTCGCCGTTCGGCCCCACAACCTCCGAGAGGCTTGGAAGAGGCCTCCCCTGAAAGCTGGATTCCCACCGATCGTTTGTTTCAAATCTTAGCCCAGTAGCTGAAAAGCAGGCGCTAAAACGTCCTGCCAAAATCACATAGGTCGTCATGTTACAATTTAGTCAATAAAGGCCTCCTACTGGACCGAAACTGAGTGCTTTAATGCTCGCCGCTCGGCCCCACAGCCGTCCAGAGACTCAGGGGAGGCCTCCCCTGAAAGCTGGATTCCCACCGATCGTTTGTTTCAAATCTTAGCCCAGTAGCTGAAAAGTAGGCGCAAAAACGTCCTGCCAAAGTCACACAGGTCGTCATGTTACAATTTAGTCAATAAAGGCCTACTACTGGACCGAAACCGAGTGCTTTGACGCTCGCCGTTAGGCCCCACAACCTCTGAGAGGCTTGGAAGAGGCCTCTCCTGAAAGCTGGATTCCCAACGCTTGTCTGTGTAAATTCCTAGCCCGCTAGGCAGAAATTAGGCGACCTAAAGTCGTGCCGAAGTCAAATCGGTCGTCATGGTACTCGAGCGAAATTGAGTGCTTTAACGCTCGCCGCTCGACCCCACGACCTCCGAGAGGCTCGGAAGAGGCCTCCCCTGAAAGCTGGATTCCCACCGACTGTTTGTTTCAAATCTTAGCCCACTAGCTCAAAAGTAAGCGCTAAAAAGTCCTGCCAAAATAACATAGGTCGTCATGTTACAATTTAGTCAATAAAGGCCTACTACTGGAGAGAAACCGAGTGCTTTGACGCTCGCCGTTCGACCCCACAGCTGTCCAGAGACTCGCGGGAGGCCTCCCCTGAAAGCTGGATTCCCAAGGATTGTCTGTGTGAATTCCTACCCCGTTAGGCTGAAATTAAGCGACCTAAAGACGTGCCGAAGTCAAATAGGTCGTCATGGTACTCGAGCGAAACTGAGTGCTTTAACGCTCGCCGCTCGGCCCCACAGCCGTCCAGAGACTCGGGGGAGGACTCCCCTGAAAGCTGGATTCCCACCGATAATGTGTTTCAAATCTTAGCCCACTAGCTCAAAAGTAAGCGCTAAAAAGTCCTGCCAAAATCACATAGGTCGTCATGTTACAATTTAGTCAATAAAGGCCTACTACTGGACCGAAACTGAGTGCTTTAACGCTCGCCACTCTACCCCACAGCAGTCCAGAGACTCGGGGGAGGCGTCCCCTGAAAGCTGGATTCCCACCGACTGTTTGTTTCAAATCTTAGCCCCGTAGCTCAAAAGTAGGCGCTAAAAAGTCATGCCAAAGTCACATAGGTCGTCATGTTACAATTTAGTCAAAGGCCTACTACTGGAACGAAAACGAGTGCTTTGACGCTCGCCGTTAGGCCCCACAACCTCTGAGAGGCTTGGAAGTGGCCTCCCCTGAAAGCTGGATTCCCAAGGCTTGTCTGTGTAAATTCCTAGCCCGCTAGGCAGAAATTAGGCGACCTAAAGTCGTGCCGAAGTCAAATCGGTCGTCATGGTACTCGAGCGAAACTGAGTGCTTTAACGGTCGCCGCTCGGCCGCACAGCAGTCCAGAGACTCGGGGTAGGCCTCCCCTGAAAGCTGGATTCCCACCGATCGTTTGTTTTAAATCTTAGTCCACTATCTCAAACGTAAGCGCTAAAAAGTCCTGCCAAAATCACATCGGTCGTCATGTTACAATTTAGTCAATAAAGGCCTACTACTGGAGCGAAACCGAGTGCTTTGACGCTCGCCGTTCGGCCCCACGACCTCCGAGAGACTTGGAGGAGGCCTCCCCTGAAAGCTGGATTCCCACCGATCGTTTGTTTTAAATCTTAGCCCAGTAGCTGAAAAGTAGGCGCTAAAAAGTCCTGCCAAAATCACATAGGTCGTGATGTTACAATTTAGTCATTAAAGGCCTACGACTGGAGAGAAACCGAGTGCTTTGACGCTCGCCGTTCGGCCCCACAGCAATCCAGAGACTCGGGGGAGGCCTCCCCTGAAATCTGGAATCCCACCGATCGTTTGTTTCAAATCTTAGCCAACTAGCTCAAAAGTAAACGCTAAAAAGTCCTGCCAAAGTCACATAGGTTGTCATGTTACAATTTAGTCAATAAAGGCCTACTGCTGGAGCGAAACCGAGTACTTTGACGCTCGCCGTTCGGCCCCATGACCTCCGAGAGGCTTGGAAGAGGCCTCCCCTGAAAGCTGGATTCCCACCGATCGTTTGTTTTAAATCTTAGCCCAGTAGCTGTAAAGTAGGCGCTAAAAAGTCCTGCCAAAATCACATAGGTCGTCATGTTACAATTTACTCAATAAAGGCCTACTACTGGAGAGAAAGCGAGTGCTTTGACGGTCGCCGTTCGGCCCCACAGCCGTCCAGAGACTCGGGGGAGGCCTCCCCTGAAAGCTGCATTCCCACCGATCGTTTGTTTCAAATCTTAGCCCAGTAGCTGAAAAGTAGGCGCAAAAAAGTCTGCCAAAGTCACATAGGTTGTGATGTTACAATTTAGTCAATAAAGGGTTACTACTGGAGCGAAACCGAGTGCTTCGACGCTCGCCGTTCGGCCCCACGAGCTCCGAGAGGCTTGGAAGAGGCCTCCCTTGAAAGCTGGATTCCCAAGGCTTGTCTGTGTGAATTCCTAGCCCGCTAGGCTGAAATTAAGCGACCTAAAGTCGTGCCGAAGTCAAATTGGTCGTCATGGTACTCGAGCGAAACTGAGTGCTTTAACGGTCGCCGCTCGGCCACACAGCCGTCCAGAAACTCGGGGGAGGACTCCCCTGAAAGCTGGATTCCCACCCATCGTTTGTTTCAAATCTTAGCGCACTCGGTGAAAAGTAAGCGCTAAAAGTCCTGCCAAAGTCACATAGGTTGTCATGTTACAATTTAGTCAATAAAGGCCTACTACTGGACCGAAAACGAGTGCTTTGACGCTCGCCGTTATGCCCCACGACCTCCGAGAGGCTTGGAAGAGGCCTCCCCTGAAAGCTGGATTCCCACCGATCGTTTGTTTCAAATCTTCGCCCAGTAGCTGAAACGTAGGCGCTAAAAAGTCCTGCCAAAATCACATAGGTCGTCATGGTACAATTTAGTCAATAAAGGCCTACTACTGGAGCGAAACTGAGTGCTTTAACGCTCGCCGTTCGGCCCCACAACCTCCGAGAGGCTTGGAAGTGGCCTCCCCTGAAAGCTGGATTCCCAAGGATTGTCTGTGTGAATTCCTAGCCCGCTAGGCTGAAATTAAGCGACCTAAAGTCGTGCCGAAGTCAAATCGGTCGTCATGGTACTCGAGCGAAACTGAGTGCTTTAAATCTCGCCGCTCGGCCCCACAGGCGTCCAGAGACTCGGGGGAGGACTCCCCTGAAAGCTGGATACCAACAGATCGTTTGTTTCAAATCTTAGCGCACAAAATCACATAGGTCGTCATGGTACAATTTAGTCAATAAAGGCCTACTACTGGAGCGAAACCGAGTGCTTTGACGCTCGCCGTTCGGGCCCACGACCTCCGAGAGGCTTGGAAGAGGCCTCCCCTGAAAGCTGGATTCCCACCGATCGTTTCTTTCAAATCTTAGCCCAGTAGCTGAAAAGTAGGCGCTAAAAGGTTCTGCCAAAATCACATAGATCGTCATGTTACAATTTAGTCAATAAAGGCCTCCTACTGGACCGAAACTGAGTGCTTTAATGCTCGCCGCTCGGCCCCACAGCCGTCCAGAGACTCGGGGGAGGACTCCCCTGAAAGCTGGATTCCCACCGATAATGTGTTTCAAATCTTAGCCCACTAACTCAAAAGTAAGCGCTAAAATGTCCTGCCAAAATCACATAGGTCGTTATGGTACAATTTAGTCAATAAAGGCCTACTACTGGACCGAAAACGAGTGCTTTGACGCTCGCCGTTATGCCCCACGACCTCCGAGAGGCTTGGAAGTGGCCTCCCCTGAAAGCTGGATTCCCAAGGATTGTCTGTGTGAATTCCTAGCCCGCTAGGCTGAAAGATGAAATTAAGCGACCTAAAGTCGTGCCGAAGTCAAATCGGTCGTCATGGTACTCGAGCGAAACTGAGTGCTTTAACGGCCGCCGCTCGGACCCACAGCAGTCCAGAGACTCGGGGGAGGCCTCCCCTGAAAGCTGGATTCCCACCGATCGTTTGTTTTAAATCTTAGCCCACTAGCTCAAACGTAAGCGCTAAAAATTCCTGCCAAAATCACATAGGTCGTCATGTTACAATTTAGTCAATAAAGGCCTATTACTGGACCGAAACTGAGTGCTTTAAGGCTCGCCGCTCAGCCCCACAGCCGTCCAGAGACTCAGATAGGTCTCCCCTGAAAGCTGGATTCCCACCGATCGTTTGTTTCAAATCCTAGCCCAGTAGCTGAAAAGTAGGCGCTAAAAAGTCTTGCCAAAATCACATAGGTGGTCATGTTACAATTTAGTTAATAAAGGCCTCCTACTGTACCGAAACTGAGTGCTTTAACGCTCGGCGCTCGGCCCCACAGCCGTCCAGAGACTCGGGGGAGGAGTCCCCTGAAAGCTGGATTCCCACCGATTGTTTGTTTCAAATCTTAGCCTACTAGCTCAAAACTAGGCGCTAAAATGTCCTGCCAAAGTCACATAGGTCGTCATGTTACAATTTAGTCAACAAAGGCCTACTACTGGAGAGAAACCAAGTGCTTTGACGCTCGCCGTTCGGCCCCACAGCCGTCCAGAGACTCAGGGGAGGCCTCCCCTGAAAGCTGGATTCCCACCGATCGTTTGTTTCAAATCTTAGCCCAGTAGCTGAAAAGTAGGCGCAAAAACGTCCTGCCAAAGTCACATAGGTCGTCATGTTACAATTTAGTCAATAAAGGCCTACTACTGGACCGAAAACCGAGTGCTTTGACGCTCGCCGTTCGGCCCCACGACCTCTGAGAGGCTTGGAAGTGGCCTCCCCTGAAAACTGGATTCCCAAGGATTGTCTGTGTGAATTCCTAGCCCGCTAGGCTGAAATTAAGCGACTAAAACCGAGTACTTTGACGCTCGCCGTTCGGCCCCATGACCTCCGAGAGGCTTGGAAGAGGCCTCCCCTGAAAGCTGGATTCCCACCGATCGTTTGTTTTAAATCTTAGCCCAGTAGCTGTAAAGTAGGCGCTAAAAAGTCCTGCCAAAATCACATAGGTCGTCATGTTACAATTTACTCAATAAAGGCCTACTACTGGAGAGAAAGCGAGTGCTTTGACGGTCGCCGTTCGGCCCCACAGCCGTCCAGAGACTCGGGGGAGGCCTCCCCTGAAAGCTGCATTCCCACCGATCGTTTGTTTCAAATCTTAGCCCAGTAGCTGAAAAGTAGGCGCAAAAAAGTCTGCCAAAGTCACATAGGTTGTGATGTTACAATTTAGTCAATAAAGGGTTACTACTGGAGCGAAACCGAGTGCTTCGACGCTCGCCGTTCGGCCCCACGAGCTCCGAGAGGCTTGGAAGAGGCCTCCCTTGAAAGCTGGATTCCCAAGGCTTGTCTGTGTGAATTCCTAGCCCGCTAGGCTGAAATTAAGCGACCTAAAGTCGTGCCGAAGTCAAATTGGTCGTCATGGTACTCGAGCGAAACTGAGTGCTTTAAACGGTCGCCGCTCGGCCACACAGCCGTCCAGAAACTCGGGGGAGGACTCCCCTGAAAGCTGGATTCCCACCCATCGTTTGTTTCAAATCTTAGCGCACTCGGTGAAAAGTAAGCGCTAAAAAGTCCTGCCAAAGTCACATAGGTTGTCATGTTACAATTTAGTCAATAAAGGCCTACTACTGGACCGAAAACGAGTGCTTTGACGCTCGCCGTTATGCCCCACGACCTCCGAGAGGCTTGGAAGAGGCCTCCCCTGAAAGCTGGATTCCCACCGATCGTTTGTTTCAAATCTTCGCCCAGTAGCTGAAACGTAGGCGCTAAAAAGTCCTGCCAAAATCACATAGGTCGTCATGGTACAATTTAGTCAATAAAGGCCTACTACTGGAGCGAAACTGAGTGCTTTAACGCTCGCCGTTCGGCCCCACAACCTCCGAGAGGCTTGGAAGTGGCCTCCCCTGAAAGCTGGATTCCCAAGGATTGTCTGTGTGAATTCCTAGCCCGCTAGGCTGAAATTAAGCGACCTAAAGTCGTGCCGAAGTCAAATCGGTCGTCATGGTACTCGAGCGAAACTGAGTGCTTTAAATCTCGCCGCTCGGCCCCACAGGCGTCCAGAGACTCGGGGGAGGACTCCCCTGAAAGCTGGATACCAACAGATCGTTTGTTTCAAATCTTAGCGCACAAAATCACATAGGTCGTCATGGTACAATTTAGTCAATAAAGGCCTACTACTGGAGCGAAACCGAGTGCTTTGACGCTCGCCGTTCGGGCCCACGACCTCCGAGAGGCTTGGAAGAGGCCTCCCCTGAAAGCTGGATTCCCACCGATCGTTTCTTTCAAATCTTAGCCCAGTAGCTGAAAAGTAGGCGCTAAAAGGTTCTGCCAAAATCACATAGATCGTCATGTTACAATTTAGTCAATAAAGGCCTCCTACTGGACCGAAACTGAGTGCTTTAATGCTCGCCGCTCGGCCCCACAGCCGTCCAGAGACTCGGGGGAGGACTCCCCTGAAAGCTGGATTCCCACCGATAATGTGTTTCAAATCTTAGCCCACTAACTCAAAAGTAAGCGCTAAAATGTCCTGCCAAAATCACATAGGTCGTTATGGTACAATTTAGTCAATAAAGGCCTACTACTGGACCGAAAACGAGTGCTTTGACGCTCGCCGTTATGCCCCACGACCTCCGAGAGGCTTGGAAGTGGCCTCCCCTGAAAGCTGGATTCCCAAGGATTGTCTGTGTGAATTCCTAGCCCGCTAGGCTGAAAGATGAAATTAAGCGACCTAAAGTCGTGCCGAAGTCAAATCGGTCGTCATGGTACTCGAGCGAAACTGAGTGCTTTAACGGCCGCCGCTCGGACCCACAGCAGTCCAGAGACTCGGGGGAGGCCTCCCCTGAAAGCTGGATTCCCACCGATCGTTTGTTTTAAATCTTAGCCCACTAGCTCAAACGTAAGCGCTAAAAATTCCTGCCAAAATCACATAGGTCGTCATGTTACAATTTAGTCAATAAAGGCCTATTACTGGACCGAAACTGAGTGCTTTAAGGCTCGCCGCTCAGCCCCACAGCCGTCCAGAGACTCAGATAGGTCTCCCCTGAAAGCTGGATTCCCACCGATCGTTTGTTTCAAATCCTAGCCCAGTAGCTGAAAAGTAGGCGCTAAAAAGTCTTGCCAAAATCACATAGGTGGTCATGTTACAATTTAGTTAATAAAGGCCTCCTACTGTACCGAAACTGAGTGCTTTAACGCTCGGCGCTCGGCCCCACAGCCGTCCAGAGACTCGGGGGAGGAGTCCCCTGAAAGCTGGATTCCCACCGATTGTTTGTTTCAAATCTTAGCCTACTAGCTCAAAACTAGGCGCTAAAATGTCCTGCCAAAGTCACATAGGTCGTCATGTTACAATTTAGTCAACAAAGGCCTACTACTGGAGAGAAACCAAGTGCTTTGACGCTCGCCGTTCGGCCCCACAGCCGTCCAGAGACTCAGGGGAGGCCTCCCCTGAAAGCTGGATTCCCACCGATCGTTTGTTTCAAATCTTAGCCCAGTAGCTGAAAAGTAGGCGCAAAAACGTCCTGCCAAAGTCACATAGGTCGTCATGTTACAATTTAGTCAATAAAGGCCTACTACTGGACCGAAACCGAGTGCTTTGACGCTCGCCGTTCGGCCCCACGACCTCTGAGAGGCTTGGAAGTGGCCTCCCCTGAAAACTGGATTCCCAAGGATTGTCTGTGTGAATTCCTAGCCCGCTAGGCTGAAATTAAGCGACCTAAAGTCGTGCCGAAGTCAAATCGGTCGTCATGGTACTCGAGCGAAACTGAGTGCTTTAAAGCTCGCCGCTCGATCCCACAGCCGTCCAGAGACTCGGGGGAGGACTCCCCTGAAAGCTGGATTCCCAACAATCGTTAGTTTCAAATCTTAGCGCACTAGGTAAAAAGTAAGCGCTAAAAAGTCCTGCCAAAGTCACATAGGTTGTCATGTTAAAATTTAGTCAATAAAGGCCTACTACTGGAGCGAAACCGAGTGCTTTGATGCTCGCCGTTCAGGCCCACAACCTCCGAGAGGCTTGGAAGAGGCCTCCCCTGAAAGCTGGATTCCCACCGATCATTTGTTTCATATCCTAGCCCAGTAGCTGAAAAGTAGGCGCTAAAAAGTCCTGCCAAAATCACATAGGTCGTCATGTTACAATTTAGTCAATAAAGGCCTCCTACTGGACCGAAAGTGAGTGCTTTTACGCTCGCCGCTCGGCCCCACAGCCGTCCAGAGACTCGGGGGAGGACTCCCCTGAAAGCTGGATTCCCACCGATCGTTTCTTTCGAATCTTAGCCCAGTAGCTGAAAAGTAGGCGCTAAAAAGTCCTGCCAAAATCACATAGGTCGTCATGTGACAATTTAGTCAATAAAGGCCAATTACTGGACCGAAACTGAGTGCTTTAACGCTCGCCGCTCGGCCCCACAGCCGTCCAGACACTCGGGGGAGGCCTCCCCTGAAAGCTGGATTCCCACCGATCGTTTGTTTCAAATCTTAGCCCACTAGGTCAAACGTAGGCGCTAAAAAGTCTTGCCAAAGTCAAATAGGTCGTCATGTTACAATTTAGTCAATAAAGGCCTACTACTGGAGAGAAACCGAGTGCTATGACGCTCGCCGTTCGGCCCCACGACCTCCGAGAGGCTTGGAAGAGGCCTCCCCTGTAAGCTGGATTCCCAAGGCTTGTCTGTGTGAATTTCTAGCCCGCTAGGCTGAAATTAAGCGACCTAAAGTCGTGCCGAAGTCAAATCGGTCGTCATGGTACTCGAGCGAAACTGAGTACTTTAAAGCTCGCCGCTCGGTCCCACAGCCGTCCAGAGACTCGGGGGAGGACTCCCCTGAAAGCTGGATTCCCAACGATCGTTAGTTTCAAATCTTAGCGCACTAGGTAAAAAGTAAGCGCTAAAAAGTCCTGCCAAAATCACATAGGTTGTCATGTTAAAATTTAGTCAATAAAGGCCTACTACTGGAGCGAAACCGAGTGCTTTGATGCTCGCCGTTCGGGCCCACAACCTCCAAGAGGCTTGCAAGAGGCCTCCCCTGAAAGCTGGATTCCCACCGATTGTTTCTTTCAAATCTTAGCCCAGTAGCTCAAAAGTAGGCGCTAAAAAGTCCTGCCAAAATCACATAGGTCGTCATGTTACAATTTAGTCAATAAAGGCCAATTACTGGACCGAAACTGAGTGCTTTAACGCTTGCCGCTCGGCCCCACAGCCGTCCAGAGACTCGGGGGAGGCCTCCCCTGAAAGCTGGATTCCCACCGATCGTTTGCTTCAAATCTTAGCCCACTAGGTCAAACGTAGGCGCTAAAAAGTCTTGCCAAAATCACATAGGTCGTCATGTTACAATTTAGTCAATAAAGGCCTACTACTGGACCGAAACCGAGTGCTTTGACGCTCGCCGTTCGGCCCCACGACCTCTGAGAGGCTTGGAAGTGGCCTCCCCTGAAAACTGGATTCCCAAGGATTGTCTGTGTGAATTCCTAGCCCGCTAGGCTGAAATTAAGCGACCTAAAGTCGTGCCGAAGTCAAATCGGTCGTCATGGTACTCGAGCGAAACTGAGTGCTTTAAAGCTCGCCGCTCGGTCCCACAGCCGTCCAGAGACTCGGGGGAGGACTCCCCTGAAAGCTGGATTCCCAACAATCGTTAGTTTCAAATCTTAGCGCACTAGGTAAAAAGTAAGCGCTAAAAAGTCCTGCCAAAGTCACATAGGTTGTCATGTTAAAATTTAGTCAATAAAGGCCTACTACTGGAGCGAAACCGAGTGCTTTGATGCTCGCCGTTCAGGCCCACAACCTCCGAGAGGCTTGGAAGAGGCCTCCCCTGAAAGCTGGATTCCCACCGATCATTTGTTTCATATCCTAGCCCAGTAGCTGAAAAGTAGGCGCTAAAAAGTCCTGCCAAAATCACATAGGTCGTCATGTTACAATTTAGTCAATAAAGGCCTCCTACTGGACCGAAAGTGAGTGCTTTTACGCTCGCCGCTCGGCCCCACAGCCGTCCAGAGACTCGGGGGAGGACTCCCCTGAAAGCTGGATTCCCACCGATCGTTTCTTTCGAATCTTAGCCCAGTAGCTGAAAAGTAGGCGCTAAAAAGTCCTGCCAAAATCACATAGGTCGTCATGTTACAATTTAGTCAATAAAGGCCAATTACTGGACCGAAACTGAGTGCTTTAACGCTCGCCGCTCGGCCCCACAGCCGTCCAGACACTCGGGGGAGGCCTCCCCTGAAAGCTGGATTCCCACCGATCGTTTGTTTCAAATCTTAGCCCACTAGGTCAAACGTAGGCGCTAAAAAGTCTTGCCAAAGTCAAATAGGTCGTCATGTTACAATTTAGTCAATAAAGGCCTACTACTGGAGAGAAACCGAGTGCTATGACGCTCGCCGTTCGGCCCCACGACCTCCGAGAGGCTTGGAAGAGGCCTCCCCTGTAAGCTGGATTCCCAAGGCTTGTCTGTGTGAATTTCTAGCCCGCTAGGCTGAAATTAAGCGACCTAAAGTCGTGCCGAAGTCAAATCGGTCGTCATGGTACTCGAGCGAAACTGAGTACTTTAAAGCTCGCCGCTCGGTCCCACAGCCGTCCAGAGACTCGGGGGAGGACTCCCCTGAAAGCTGGATTCCCAACGATCGTTAGTTTCAAATCTTAGCGCACTAGGTAAAAAGTAAGCGCTAAAAAGTCCTGCCAAAATCACATAGGTTGTCATGTTAAAATTTAGTCAATAAAGGCCTACTACTGGAGCGAAACCGAGTGCTTTGATGCTCGCCGTTCGGGCCCACAACCTCCAAGAGGCTTGCAAGAGGCCTCCCCTGAAAGCTGGATTCCCACCGATTGTTTCTTTCAAATCTTAGCCCAGTAGCTCAAAAGTAGGCGCTAAAAAGTCCTGCCAAAATCACATAGGTCGTCATGTTACAATTTAGTCAATAAAGGCCAATTACTGGACCGAAACTGAGTGCTTTAACGCTTGCCGCTCGGCCCCACAGCCGTCCAGAGACTCGGGGGAGGCCTCCCCTGAAAGCTGGATTCCCACCGATCGTTTGTTTCAAATCTTAGCCCACTAGGTCAAACGTAGGCGCTAAAAAGTCTTGCCAAAATCACATAGGTCGTCATGTTACAATTTAGTCAATAAAGGCCTACTACTGGAGAGAAACCGAGTGCTATGACGCTCGCCGTTCGGCCCCACGACCTCCGAGAGGCTTGGAAGAGGCCTCCCCTGAAAGCTGGATTCCCAAGGCTTGTCTGTGTGAATTCCTAGCCCGCTAGGCTGAAATTAAGCGACCTAATGTCGTGCCGAAGTCAAATCGGTCGTCATGGTACTCGAGCGAAACTGAGTGCTTTAACGGTCGCCGCTCGGCCCCACAGCAGTCCAGAGACTCGGGGTAGGGCTCCCCTGAAAGCTGGATTCCCACCGATCGTTTGTTTTAAATCTTAGCCCACTAGCTCAAACGTAAGCGCTAAAAAGTCCTGCCAAAATCACATAGGTCGTCATGTTACAATTTAGTCAATAAAGGCCTATTACTGGACCGAAACTGAGTGCTTTGATGCTCGCCGTTCGGGCCCACAACCTCCAAGAGGCTTGGAAGAGGCCTCCCCTGAAAGCTGGATTCCCACCGATCGTTTCTTTCAAATCTTAGCCCAGTAGCTCAAAAGTAGGCGCTAAAAAGTCCTGCCAAAATCACATAGGTCGTCATGTTACAATTTAGTCAATAAAGGCCAATTACTGGACCGAAACCGAGTGCTTTAACGCTCGCCGCTCGGCCCCACAGCCGTCCAGAGACTCGGGGGAGGCCTCCCCTGAAAGCTGGATTCCCACCGATCGTTTGTTTCAAATCTTAGCCCACTAGGTCAAACGTAGGCGCTAAAAAGTCTTGCCAAAGTCACATAGGTCGTCATGTTACAATTTAGTCAATAAAGGCCTACTACTGGAGAGAAACCGAGTGCTATGACGCTCGCCGTTCGGCCCCACGACCTCTGAGAGGCTTGGAAGAGGCCTCCCCTGAAAGCTGGATTCCCAAGGCTTGTCTGTGTGAATTCCTAGCCCGCTAGGCTGAAATTAAGCGACCTAAAGTCGTGCCGAAGTCAAATCGGTCGTCATGGTACTCGAGCGAAACTGAGTGCTTTAAAGCTCGGCGCTCGGTCCCACAGCCGTCCAGAGACTCGGGGGAGGCCTCCCCTGAAAGCTGGATTCCCACCGATCGTTTGTTTCAAATCTTAGCCCACTAGGTCAAACGTAGGCGCTAAAAAGTCTTGCCAAAGTCACATAGGTCGTCATGTTACAATTTAGTCAATAAAGGCCTACTACTGGAGCGAAACCGAGTGCTTTGATGCTCGCCGTTTGGGCCCACAACCTCCAAGAGGCTTGGAAGAGGCCTCCCCTGAAAGCTGGATTCCCACCGATCGTTTGTTTCAAATCTTAGCCCAGTAGCTGAAAAGTAGGCGCTAAGAAGTCCTGCCAAAATCACATAGGTCGTCATGTTACAATTTAGTCAATAAAGGCCTCCTACTGGACCGAAACTGAGTGCTTTAACGCTCGCCGCTCGGCCCCACAGCCGTCCAGAGACTCAGGGGAGGCCTCCCCTGAAAGCTGGATTCCCACCGATCGTTTGTTTCAAATCTTAGCCCAGCAGCTGAAAAGTAGGCGCAAAAAAGTCCTGCCAAAGTCACATAGGTCGTCATGTTACAATTTAGTCAATAAAGGCCTACTACTGGACCGAAACCGAGTGCTTTGACGCTCGCCGTTCGGCCCCACGACCTCTGAGAGGCTTGGAAGTGGCCTCCCCTGAAAACTGGATTCCCAAGGATTGTCTGTGTGAATTCCTAGCCCGCTAGGCTGAAATTAAGCGACCTAAAGTCGTGCCGAAGTCAAATCGGTCGTCATGGTACTCGAGCGAAACTGAGTGCTTTAAAGCTCGCCGCTCGGTCCCACAGCCGTCCAGAGACTCGGGGGAGGACTCCCCTGAAAGCTGGATTCCCAACGATCGTTAATTTCAAATCTTAGCGCACTAGGTAAAAAGTAAGCGCTAAAAAGTCCTGCCAAAGTCACATAGGTTGTCATGTTAAAATTTAGTCAATAAAGGCCTACTACTGGAGCGAAATCGAGTGCTTTGATGCTCGCCGTTCGGGCCCACAACCTCCGAGAGGCTTGGAAGAGGCCTCCCCTGAAAGCTGGATTCCCACCGATCGTTTGTTTCATATCCTAGCCCAGTAGCTGAAAAGTAGGCGCTAAAAAGTCCTGCCAAAATCACATAGGTCGTCATGTTACAATTTAGTCAATAAAGGCCTCCTACTGGACCGAAAGTGAGTGCTTTTACGCTCGCCGCTCGGCCCCACAGCCGTCCAGAGACTCGGGGGAGGACTCCCCTGAAAGCTGGATTCCCACCGATCGTTTCTTTCGAATCGTAGCCCAGTAGCTGAAAAGTAGGCGCTAAAAAGTCCTGCCAAAGTCACATAGGTCGTCATGTTACAATTTAGTCAATAAAGGCCTACTACTGGACCGAAACCGAATGCTTTGACGCTCGCCGTTCGGCCCCACGACCTCTGAGAAGCTTGGAAGTGGACTCCCCTGAAAACTGGATTCCCAAGGATTGTCTGTGTGAATTCCTAGCCAGCTAGGCTGAAATTAAGCGAACTAAAGTCGTGCCGAAGTCAAATCGGTCGTCATGATAACGAGCGAAACTGAGTGCTTTAAAGCTCGCCGCTCGGTCCCACAGCCGTCCAGAGACTCGGGGGAGGACTCCCCTGAAAGCTGGATTCCCACCGATCGTTTCTTTCATATCCTAGCCCAGTAGCTGAAAAGTAGGCGCTAAAAAGTCCTGCCAAAATCACATAGGTCGTCATGTTACAATTTAGTCAATAAAGGCCTCCTACTGGACCGAAAGTGAGTGCTTTTACGCTCGCCGCTCGGCCCCACAGCCGTCCAGAGACTCGGGGGAGGACTCCCCTGAAAGCTGGACTCCCACCGATCGTTTCTTTCAAATCTTAGCCCACTAGCTCAAAACTAGGCGCTAAAATGTCCTGCCAAAGTCACGTAGGTCGTCATGTTACAATTTAGTCAATAAAGGCCTACTACTTGAGAGAAACCGAGTGCTTTGACGCTCGCCGATAGGCCCCACGACCTCTGAGAGGCTTGGAAGTGGCCTCCCCTGAAAGCTGGATTCCCAAGGATTGTCTGTGTGAATTCCTAGCCCGCTAGGCTGAAATTGAGCGACCTAAAGTCGTGCCGAAGTCAAATCGGTCGTCATGGTACTCGAGCGATACTGAGTGCTTTAACGCTCGCCGCTCGGCCCCACAGCCGTCCAGAGACTCGGGGGAGGACTCCCCTGAAAGCTGGATTCCCACCGATCGTTTGTTTCAAATCTTAGCACTCTAGGTCAAAAGTAAGCGCTAAAACGTCCTGCCAAAGTCACATAGGTTGTCATGTTACAATTTAGTCAATAAAGGCCTCCTACTGGAGCGAAACCGAGGGCTTTGACGCTCGCCGTTCGGCCCCATGACCTCCGAGAGGCTTGGAAGAGGCCTCCCCTGAAAGCTGGATTCCCACCGATCGTTTGTTTCAAATCTTATCCCAGTAGCTGAAAAGTAGGCGCTAAGAAGTCCTGCCAAAATCACATAGGTCGTCATGTTACAATTTAGTCAATAAAGGCCTCCTACTGGACCGAAACTGAGTGCTTTAACGCTCGCCGCTCGGCCCCACAGCCGTCCAGAGACTCAGGGGAGGCCTCCCTGAAAGCTGGATTCCCACCGATCGTTTGTTTCAAATCTTAGCCCAGTAGCTGAAAAGTAGGCGCAAAAAAGTCCTGCCAAAGTCACATAGGTCGTCATGTTACAATTTAGTCAATAAAGGCCTACTACTGGACCAAAACCGAGTGCTTTGACGCTCGCCGTTCGGCCCCACGACCTCTGAGAGGCTTGGAAGTGGCCTCCCCTGAAAACTGGATTCCCAAGGATTGTCTGTGTGAATTCCTAGCCCGCTAGGCTGAAATTAAGCGACCGAAAGTCGTGCCGAAGTCAAATCGGTCGTCATGGTACTCGAGCGAAACTGAGTGCTTTAAAGCTCGCCGCTCGGTCCACAGCCGTCCAGAGGACTCGGGGGAGGACCTCCTCCTGAAAGCTGGATTCCCAACAATCGTTAGTTTCAAATCTTAGCGCACTAGGTAAAAGTAAGCCGCTAAAAAGTCCTGCCAAAGTCCACATAGGTTGTCATGTTAAAATTTAGTCAATAAAGGCCTACTACTGGAGCGAAACCGAGTGCTTTGATGCTCGCCGTTCGGGGCCCACAACCTCCGAGAGGCTTGGAAGAGGCCTCCCCTGAAAGCTGGATTTCCCACCGATCGTTTGTTTCATATCCTAGCCCAGTAGCTGAAAAGTAGGCGCTAAAAAGTCCTGCCAAAATCACATAGGTCGTCATGTTACAATTTAGTCAATAAAGGCCTCCTACTGGAGCGAAACCGAGGGCTTTGACGCTCGCCGTTCGGCCCCATGACCTCCGAGAGGCTTGGAAGAGGCCTCCCCTGAAAGCTGGATTCCCACCGATCGTTTGTTTCAAATCTTATCCCAGTAGCTGAAAAGTAGGCGCTAAGAAGTCCTGCCAAAATCACATAGGTCGTCATGTTACAATTTAGTCAATAAAGGCCTCCTACTGGACCGAAACTGAGTGCTTTAACGCTCGCCGCTCGGCCCCACAGCCGTCCAGAGACTCAGGGGAGGCCTCCCCTGAAAGCTGGATTCCCACCGATCGTTTGTTTCAAATCTTAGCCCAGTAGCTGAAAAGTAGGCGCAAAAAAGTCCTGCCAAAGTCACATAGGTCGTCATGTTACAATTTAGTCAATAAAGGCCTACTACTGGACCAAAACCGAGTGCTTTGACGCTCGCCGTTCGGCCCCACGACCTCTGAGAGGCTTGGAAGTGGCCTCCCCTGAAAACTGGATTCCCAAGGATTGTCTGTGTGAATTCCTAGCCCGCTAGGCTGAAATTAAGCGACCGAAAGTCGTGCCGAAGTCAAATCGGTCGTCATGGTACTCGAGCGAAACTGAGTGCTTTAAAGCTCGCCGCTCGGTCCCACAGCCGTCCAGAGACTCGGGGGAGGACTCCTCTGAAAGCTGGATTCCCAACAATCGTTAGTTTCAAATCTTAGCGCACTAGGTAAAAAGTAAGCGCTAAAAAGTCCTGCCAAAGTCACATAGGTTGTCATGTTAAAATTTAGTCAATAAAGGCCTACTACTGGAGCGAAACCGAGTGCTTTGATGCTCGCCGTTCGGGCCCACAACCTCCGAGAGGCTTGGAAGAGGCCTCCCCTGAAAGCTGGATTCCCACCGATCGTTTGTTTCATATCCTAGCCCAGTAGCTGAAAAGTAGGCGCTAAAAAGTCCTGCCAAAATCACATAGGTCGTCATGTTACAATTTAGTCAATAAAGGCCTCCTACTGGACCGAAAGTGAGTGCTTTTACGCTCGCCGCTCGGCCCCACAGCCGTCCAGAGACTCGGGGGAGGACTCCCCTGAAAGCTGGATTTCCACCGATCGTTTCTTTCGAATCTTAGCCCAGTAGCTGAAAAGTAGGCGCTAAAAAGTCCTGCCAAAATCACATAGGTCGTCATGTTACAATTTAGTCAATAAAGGCCAATTACTGGACCGAAACTGAGTGCTTTAACGCTCGCCGCTCGGCCCCACAGCCGTCCAGACACTCGGGGGAGGCCTCCCCTGAAAGCTGGATTCCCACCGATCGTTTGTTTCAAATCTTAGCCCACTAGGTCAAACGTAGGCGCTAAAAAGTCTTGCCAAAATCACATAGGTCGTCATGTTACAATTTAGTCAATAAAGGCCTACTACTGGAGAGAAACCGAGTGCTATGACGCTCGCCGTTCGGCCCCACGACCTCCGAGAGGCTTGGAAGAGGCCTCCCCTGAAAGCTGGATTCCCAAGGCTTGTCTGTGTGAATTCCTAGCCCGCTAGGCTGAAATTAAGCGACCTAATGTCGTGCCGAAGTCAAATCGGTCGTCATGGTACTCGAGCGAAACTGAGTGCTTTAACGGTCGCCGCTCGGCCCCACAGCAGTCCAGAGACTCGGGGTAGGGCTCCCCTGAAAGCTGGATTCCCACCGATCGTTTGTTTTAAATCTTAGCCCACTAGCTCAAACGTAAGCGCTAAAAAGTCCTGCCAAAATCACATAGGTCGTCATGTTACAATTTAGTCAATAAAGGCCTATTACTGGACCGAAACTGAGTGCTTTGATGCTCGCCGTTCGGGCCCACAACCTCCAAGAGGCTTGGAAGAGGCCTCCCCTGAAAGCTGGATTCCCACCGATCGTTTCTTTCAAATCTTAGCCCAGTAGCTCAAAAGTAGGCGCTAAAAAGTCCTGCCAAAATCACATAGGTCGTCATGTTACAATTTAGTCAATAAAGGCCAATTACTGGACCAAAACTGAGTGCTTTAACGCTCGCCGCTCGGCCCCACAGCCGTCCAGAGACTCGGGGGAGGCCTCCCCTGAAAGCTGGATTCCCACCGATCGTTTGTTTCAAATCTTAGCCCACTAGGTCAAACGTAGGCGCTAAAAAGTCTTGCCAAAGTCACATAGGTCGTCATGTTACAATTTAGTCAATAAAGGCCTACTACTGGAGAGAAACCGAGTGCTATGACGCTCGCCGTTCGGCCCCACGACCTCCGAGAGGCTTGGAAGAGGCCTCCCCTGAAAGCTGGATTCCCACCGATCGTTTGTTTAAAATCTTAGCCCAGTAGCTGAAAAGTAGGCGCTAAGAAGTCCTGCCAAAATCACATAGGTCGTCATGTTACAATTTAGTCAATAAAGGCCTCCTACTGGACCGAAACTGAATGCTTTAACGCTCGCCGCTCGGCCCCACAGCCGTCCAGAGACTCAGGGGAGGCCTCCCCTGAAAGCTGGATTCCCAAGGATTGTCTGTGTGAATTCCTACCCCGTTAGGCTGAAATTAAGCGACCTAAAGACGTGCCGAAGTCAAATAGGTCGTCATGGTACTCGAGCGAAACTGAGTGCTTTAACGCTCGCCGCTCGGCCCCACAGCCGTCCAGAGACTCGGGGGAGGACTCCCCTGAAAGCTGGATTCCCACCGATAATGTGTTTCAAATCTTAGCCCACTAGCTCAAAAGTAAGCGCTAAAAAGTCCTGCCAAAATCACATAGGTCGTCATGTTACAATTTAGTCAATAAAGGCCTACTACTGGACCGAAACTGAGTGCTTTAACGCTCGCCACTCTGCCCCACAGCCGTCCAGAGACTCGGGGGAGGCGTCCCCTGAAAGCTGGATTCCCACCGACTGTTTGTTTCATATCTTAGCCCACTAGCTCAAAAGTAGGCGCTAAAAAGTCATGCCAAAGTTACATAGGTCGTCATGTTACAATTTAGTCAAAGGCCTACTACTGGAACGAAAACGAGTGCTTTGACGCTCGCCGTTAGGCCCCACAACCTCTGAGAGGCTTGGAAGTGGCCTCCCCTGAAAGCTGGATTCCCAAGGCTTGTCTGTGTAAATTCCTAGCCCGCTAGGCAGAAATTAGGCGACCTAAAGTCGTGCCGAAGTCAAATCGGTCGTCATGGTACTCGAGCGAAACTGAGTGCTTTAACGCTCGCCGCTCGACCCCACGACCTTCGAGAGGCTCGGAAGAGGCCTCCCCTGAAAGCTGGATTCCCACCGATCGTTTTTTTCAAATCTTAGCCCAGTAGCTAAAAAGTAGGGGCAAAAAAGTCCTGCCAAAATCACATCGGTTGTCATGTTACAATTTAGTCAATAAAGGTCTACTACTGGAGCGAAACCGAGTGCTTTGACGCTCGCCGTTAGGCCCCACAACCTCTGAGAGGCTTGGAAGTGGCCTCCCCTGAGAGCTGGATTCCCAAGGATTGTCTGTGTAAATTCCTAGCCCGCTAGGCTGAAATTAAGCGACCTAAAGTCGTGCCGAAGTCAAATCGGTCGTCATGGTACTCGAGCGAAACTGAGTGCTTTAAAGCTCGCCGCTCGGTCCCACAGCCGTCCAGAGACTCGGGGGAGGACTCCCCTGAAAGCTGGATTCCCACCGATCGTTTGTTTCATATCCTAGCCCAGTAGCTGAAAAGTAGGCGCTAAAAAGTCCTGCCAAAATCACATAGGTCGTCATGTTACAATTTAGTCAATAAAGGCCTCCTACTGGACCGAAAGTGAGTGCTTTTACGCTCGCCGCTCGGCCCCACAGCCGTCCAGAGACTCGGGGTAGGGCTCCCCTGAAAGCTGGATTCCCACCGATCGTTTGTTTTAAATCTTAGCCCACTAGCTCAAACGTAAGCGCTAAAAAGTCCTGCCAAAATCACATAGGTCGTCATGTTACAATTTAGTCAATAAAGGCCTATTACTGGACCGAAACTGAGTGCTTTGATGCTCGCCGTTCGGGCCCACAACCTCCAAGAGGCTTGGAAGAGGCCTCCCCTGAAAGCTGGATTCCCACCGATCGTTTCTTTCAAATCTTAGCCCAGTAGCTCAAAAGTAGGCGCTAAAAAGTCCTGCCAAAATCACATAGGTCGTCATGTTACAATTTAGTCAATAAAGGCCAATTACTGGACCGAAACTGAGTGCTTTAACGCTCGCCGCTCGGCCCCACAGCCGTCCAGAGACTCGGGGGAGGCCTCCCCTGAAAGCTGGATTCCCACCGATCGTTTGTTTCAAATCTTAGCCCACTAGGTCAAACGTAGGCGCTAAAAAGTCTTGCCAAAGTCACATAGGTCGTCATGTTACAATTTAGTCAATAAAGGCCTACTACTGGAGAGAAACCGAGTGCTATGACGCTCGCCGTTCGGCCCCACGACCTCCGAGAGGCTTGGAAGAGGCCTCCCCTAAAAGCTGGATTCCCAAGGCTTGTCTGTGTGAATTCCTAGCCCGCTAGGCTGAAATTAAGCGACCTAAAGTCGTGCCGAAGTCAAATCGGTCGTCATGGTACTCGAGCGAAACTGAGTGCTTTAAAGCTCGCCGCTCGGTCCCACAGCCGTCCAGAGACTCGGGGGAGGACTCCCCTGAAAGCTGGATTCCCAACGATCGTTAGTTTCAAATCTTAGCGCACTAGGTAAAAAGTAAGCGCTAAAAAGTCCTGCCAAAGTCACATAGGTTGTCATGTTAAAATTTAGTCAATAAAGGCCTACTACTGGAGCGAAACCGAGTGCTTTGATGCTCGCCGTTTGGGCCCACAACCTCCAAGAGGCTTGGAAGAGGCCTCCCCTGAAAGCTGGATTCCCACCGATCGTTTGTTTAAAATCTTAGCCCAGTAGCTGAAAAGTAGGCGCTAAGAAGTCCTGCCAAAATCACATAGGTCGTCATGTTACAATTTAGTCAATAAAGGCCTCCTACTGGACCGAAACTGAATGCTTTAACGCTCGCCGCTCGGCCCCACAGCCGTCCAGAGACTCAGGGGAGGCCTCCCCTGAAAGCTGGATTCCCAAGGATTGTCTGTGTGAATTCCTACCCCGTTAGGCTGAAATTAAGCGACCTAAAGACGTGCCGAAGTCAAATAGGTCGTCATGGTACTCGAGCGAAACTGAGTGCTTTAACGCTCGCCGCTCGGCCCCACAGCCGTCCAGAGACTCGGGGGAGGACTCCCCTGAAAGCTGGATTCCCACCGATAATGTGTTTCAAATCTTAGCCCACTAGCTCAAAAGTAAGCGCTAAAAAGTCCTGCCAAAATCACATAGGTCGTCATGTTACAATTTAGTCAATAAAGGCCTACTACTGGACCGAAACTGAGTGCTTTAACGCTCGCCACTCTGCCCCACAGCCGTCCAGAGACTCGGGGGAGGCCTCCCCTGAAAGCTGGATTCCCACCGACTGTTTGTTTCAAATCTTAGCCCACTAGCTCAAAAGTAGGCGCTAAAAAGTCATGCCAAAGTCACATAGGTCGTCATGTTACAATTTAGTCAAAGGCCTACTACTGGAACGAAAACGAGTGCTTTGACGCTCGCCGTTAGGCCCCACAACCTCTGAGAGGCTTGGAAGTGGCCTCCCCTGAAAGCTGGATTCCCAAGGCTTGTCTGTGTAAATTCCTAGCCCGCTAGGCAGAAATTAGGCGACCTAAAGTCGTGCCGAAGTCAAATCGGTCGTCATGGTACTCGAGCGAAACTGAGTGCTTTAACGCTCGCCGCTCGACCCCACGACCTTCGAGAGGCTCGGAAGAGGCCTCCCCTGAAAGCTGGATTCCCACCGATCGTTTTTTTCAAATCTTAGCCCAGTAGCTAAAAAGTAGGGGCAAAAAAGTCCTGCCAAAGTCACATCGGTTGTCATGTTACAATTTAGTCAATAAAGGTCTACTACTGGAGCGAAACCGAGTGCTTTGACGCTCGCCGTTAGGCCCCACAACCTCTGAGAGGCTTGGAAGTGGCCTCCCCTGAGAGCTGGATTCCCAAGGATTGTCTGTGTAAATTCCTAGCCCGCTAGGCTGAAATTAAGCGACCTAAAGTCGTGCCGAAGTCAAATCGGTCGTCATGGTACTCGAGCGAAACTGAGTGCTTTAAAGCTCGCCGCTCGGTCCCACAGCCGTCCAGAGACTCGGGGGAGGACTCCCCTGAAAGCTGGATTCCCACCGATCGTTTCTTTCGAATCGTAGCCCAGTAGCTGAAAAGTAGGCGCTAAAAAGTCCTGCCAAAGTCACATAGGTCGTCATGTTACAATTTAGTCAATAAAGGCCTACTACTGGACCGAAACCGAATGCTTTGACGCTCGCCGTTCGGCCCCACGACCTCTGAGAAGCTTGGAAGTGGCTTCCCCTGAAAACTGGATTCCCAAGGATTGTCTGTGTGAATTCCTAGCCAGCTAGGCTGAAATTAAGCGACCTAAAGTCGTGCCGAAGTCAAATCGGTCGTCATGGTACTCGAGCGAAACTGAGTGCTTTAACGGTCGCCGCTCGGCCCCACAGCAGTCCAGAGACTCGGGGGAGGCCTCCCCTGAAAGCTGGATTCCCACCGATCGTTTGTTTTAAATCTTAGCCCACTAACTCAAACGTAAGCGCTAAAAAGTCCTGCCAAAATCACATAGGTCGTCATGTTACAATTTAGTCAATAAAGGCCTATTACTGGACCGAAACTGAGTGCTTTAAGGCTCGCCGCTTAGCCCCACAGCCGTCCAGAGACTCAGGGGAGGTCTCCCCTGAAAGCTTGATTCCCACCGATCGTTAGTTTCAAATCTTAGCCCACTAGGTCAAACGTAGGCGCTAAAAAGTCTTGCCAAAGTCACATAGGTCGTCATGTTACAATTTAGTCAATAAAGCCCTACGACTGGAGAGAAACCGAGTGCTTTGACGCTCGCCGTTCGGCCCCACAGCCATCCAGAGACTCGGGGGAGGCCTCCCCTGAAAGCTGGAATCCCACCGATCGTTAGTTTCAAATCTTAGCCCACTAGGTCAAACGTAGGCGCTAAAAAGTCTTGCCAAAGTCACATAGGTCGTCATGTTACAA
The DNA here is from genome assembly GCF_024500275.1 of Phycodurus eques. NCBI lineage: Eukaryota > Metazoa > Chordata > Actinopteri > Syngnathiformes > Syngnathidae > Phycodurus > Phycodurus eques. Next base: position 5,976 of record NW_026904097.1, on the reverse strand, counting down.
TTTAGTCAATAAAGGCCTACTACTGGAGAGAAACCGAGTGCTATGACGCTCGCCGTTCGGCCCCACGACCTCCGAGAGGCTTGGAAGAGGCCTCCCCTGAAAGCTGGATTCCCAAGGCTTGTCTGTGTGAATTCCTAGCCCGCTAGGCTGAAATTAAGCGACCTAAAGTCGTGCCGAAGTCAAATCGGTCGTCATGGTACTCGAGCGAAACTGAGTGCTTTAAAGCTCGCCGCTCGGTCCCACAGCCGTCCAGAGACTCGGGGGAGGACTCCCCTGAAAGCTGGATTCCCAACGATCGTTAGTTTCAAATCTTAGCGCACTAGGTAAAAAGTAAGCGCTAAAAAGTCCTGCCAAAGTCACATAGGTCGTCATGTTACAATTTAGTCAATAAAGCCCTACGACTGGAGAGAAACCGAGTGCTTTGACGCTCGCCGTTCGGCCCCACAGCCATCCAGAGACTCGGGGGAGGCCTCCCCTGAAAGCTGGAATCCCACCGATCGTTTGTTTCAAATCCTAGCCCAGTAGCGGAAAAGTAGGCGCTAAAAAGTCTTGCCAAAATCACATAGGTCGTCATGTTACAATTTAGTCAATAAAGGCCTCCTACTGTACCGAAACTGAGTGCTTTAACGCTCGCCGCTCGGCCCCACAGCCGTCCAGAGACTCGGGGGAGGACTCCCCTGAAAGCTGGATTCCCACCGATCGTTTTCAAATCTTAGCCCACTAGCTCAAAACTAGGCGCTAAAATGTCCTGCCAAAGTCACATAGGTCGTCATGTTACAATTTAGTCAATAAAGGCCTACTACTGGAGAGAAACCAAGTGCTTTGACGCTCGCCGTTCGGCCCCACAGCTGTCCAGAGACTCGGGGGAGGCCTCCCCTGAAAGCTGTATTCCCACCGATCGTTTGTTTCAAATCTTAGCCCACTAGCTCAAAAGTGAGCGCTAAAAAGTCTTGCCAAAGTCACATAGGTCGTCATGTTACAATTTAGTCAATAAAGGCCTACTACTGGAGCGAAACCGAGTGCTTTAACGCTCGCCGTTCGGCCCCACAACCTCCGAGAGGCTTGGAAGAAGCCTCCCCTGAAAGCTGGATTCCCACCGATCGTTTGTTTCAAATCTTAGCCCACTAGCTCAAAACTAGGCGCTAAAATGTCCTGCCAAAGTCACATAGGTCGTCATGTTACAATTTAGTCAAAAAAAGCCTACTACTGGAGAGAAACCAAGTGCTTTGACGCTCGCCGTTCGGCCCCACAGCCATCCAGAGACTCGGGGGAGGCCTCCCCTGAAAGCTGGAATCCCACCGATCGTTTGTTTAAAATCTTAGCCCACTAGGTCAAACGTAGGCGCTATAAAGTCTTGCCAAAGTCACATAGGTCGTCATGTTACAATTTAGTCAATAAAGGCCTACTACTGGAGAGAAACCGAGTGCTATGACGCTCGCCGTTCGGCCCCACGACCTCCGAGAGGCTTGGAAGAGGCCTCCCCTGAAAGCTGGATTCCCAAGGCTTGTCTGTGTGAATTCCTAGCCCGCTAGGCTGAAATTAAGCGACCTAAAGTCGTGCCGAAGTCAAATCGGTCGTCATGGTACTCGAGCGAAACTTAGTGCTTTAAAGCTCGCCGCTCGGTCCCACAGCCGTCCAGAGACTCGGGGGAGGGCTCCCCTGAAAGCTGGATTCCCAACGATCGTTAGTTTCAAATCTTAGCGCACTAGGTAAAAAGTAAGCGCTAAAAAGTCCTGCCAAAGTCACATAGGTCGTCATGTTACAATTTAGTCAATAAAGCCCTACGACTGGAGAGAAACCGAGTGCTTTGACGCTCGCCGTTCGGCCCCACAGCCATCCAGAGACTCGGGGGAGGCCTCCCCTGAAAGCTGGAATCCCACCGATCGTTTGTTTCAAATCTTAGCCCACTAGGTCAAACGTAGGCGCTAAAAAGTCTTGCCAAAGTCACATAGGTCGTCATGTTACAATTTAGTCAATAAAGGCCTACTACTGGAGAGAAACCGAGTGCTATGACGCTCGCCGTTCGGCCCCACGACCTCCGAGAGGCTTGGAAGAGGCCTCCCCTGAAAGCTGGATTCCCAAGGCTTGTCTGTGTGAATTCCTAGCCCGCTAGGCTGAAATTAAGCGACCTAAAGTCGTGCCGAAGTCAAATCGGTCGTCATGGTACTCGAGCGAAACTGAGTGCTTTAAAGCTCGCCGCTCGGTCCCACAGCCGTCCAGAGACTCGGGGGAGGACTCCCCTGAAAGCTGGATTCCCAACGATCGTTAGTTTCAAATCTTAGCGCACTAGGTAAAAAGTAAGCGCTAAAAAGTCCTGCCAAAGTCACATAGGTTGTCATGTTAAAATTTAGTCAATAAAGGCCTACTACTGGAGCGAAACCGAGTGCTTTGATGCTCGCCGTTTGGGCCCACAACCTCCAAGAGGCTTGGAAGAGGCCTCCCCTGAAAGCTGGATTCCCACCGATCGTTTTTTTCAAATCTTAGCCCAGTAGCTCAAAAGTAGGCGCTAAAAAGTCCTGCCAAAATCACATAGGTCGTCATGTTACAATTTAGTCAATAAAGGCCTATTACTGGACCGAAACTGAGTGCTTTAACGCTCGCCGCTCGGCCCCACAGCCGTCCAGAGACTCGGGGGAGGACTCCCCTGAAAGCTGGATTCCCACCGATCGTTTCTTTCAAATCTTAGCCCACTAGCTCAAAACTAGGCGCTAAAATGTCCTGCCAAAGTCACATAGGTCGTCATGTTACAATTTAGTCAATAAAGGCCTACTACTGGAGAGAAACCGAGTGCTTTGACGCTCGCCGATAGGCCCCACGACCTCTGAGAGGCTTGGAAGTGGCCTCCCCTGAAAGCTGGATTCCCAAGGATTGTCTGTGTGAATTCCTAGCCCGCTAGGCTGAAATTAAGCGACCTAAAGTCGTGCCGAAGTCAAATCGGTCGTCATGGTGCTCGAGCGATACTGAGTGCTTTAACGCTCGCCGCTCGGCCCCACAGCCTTCCAGAGACTCGGGGGAGGACTCCCCTGAAAGCTGGATTTCCACCGATCGTTTGTTTCAAACCTTAGCACACGAGGTCAAACGTAAGCGCTAAAACGTCCTGCCAAAGTCACATAGGTTGTCATGTTACAATTTAGTCAATAAAGGCCTCCTACTGGAGCGAAACCGAGTGCTTTGACGCTCGCCGTTCGGCCCCATGACCTCCGAGAGGCTTGGAAGAGGCCTCCCCTGAAAGCTGGATTCCCACCGATCGTTTGTTTAAAATCTTAGCCCAGTAGCTGAAAAGTAGGCGCTAAGAAGTCCTGCCAAAATCACATAGTTCGTCATGATACAATTTAGTCAATAAAGGCCTCCTACTGGACCGAAACTGAGTGCTTTAACGCTCGCCGCTCGGCCCCACAGCCGTCCAGAGACTCAGGGGAGGCCTCCCCTGAAAGCTGGATTCCCAAGGATTGTCTGTGTGAATTCCTACCCCGTTAGGCTGAAATTAAGCGACCTAAAGACGTGCCGAAGTCAAATAGGTCGTCATGGTACTCGAGCGAAACTGAGTGCTTTAACGCTCGCCGCTCGGCCCCACAGCCGTCCAGAGACTCGGGGGAGGACTCCCCTGAAAGCTGGATTCCCACCGATAATGTGTTTCAAATCTTAGCCCACTAGCTCAAAAGTAAGCGCTAAAAAGTCCTGCCAAAATCACATAGGTCGTCATGTTACAATTTAGTCAATAAAGGCCTACTACTGGACCGAAACTGAGTGCTTTAACGCTCGCCACTCTGCCCCACAGCCGTCCAGAGACTCGGGGGAGGCGTCCCCTGAAAGCTGGATTCCCACCGACTGTTTGGTTCAAATCTTAGCCCACTAGCTCAAAAGTAGGCGCTAAAAAGTCATGCCAAAGTCACATAGGTCGTCATGTTACAATTTAGTCAATAAAGGCCTACTACTGGAGCGAAAACGAGTGCTTTAACGCTCGCCGCTCGGCCCCACAGCCGTCCAGAGACTCGGGGGAGGACTCCCCTGAAAGCTGGATTCCCACCGATAATGTGTTTCAAATCTTAGCCCACTAGCTCAAAAGTAAGCGCTAAAAAGTCCTGCCAAAATCACATAGGTCGTCATGTTACAATTTAGTCAATAAAGGCCTACTACTGGACCGAAACTGAGTGCTTTAACGCTCGCCACTCTGCCCCACAGCCGTCCAGAGACTCGGGGGAGGCGTCCCCTGAAAGCTGGATTCCCACCGACTGTTTGTTTCAAATCTTAGCCCCCTAGCTCAAAAGTAGGCGCTAAAAAGTCATGCCAAAGTCACATAGGTCGTCATGTTACAATTTAGTCAAAGGCCTACTACTGGAACGAAAACGAGTGCTTTGACGCTCGCCGTTAGGCCCCACAACCTCTGAGAGGCTTGGAAGTGGCCTCCCCTGAAAGCTGGATTCCCAAGGCTTGTCTGTGTAAATTCCTAGCCCGCTAGGCAGAAATTAGGCGACCTAAAGTCGTGCCGAAGTCAAATCGGTCGTCATGGTACTCGAGCGAAACTGAGTGCTTTAACGCTCGCCGCTCGACCCCACGACCTCCGAGAGGCTCGGAAGAGGCCTCCCCTGAAAGCTGGATTCCCACCGATCGTTTGTTTCAAATCTTAGCCCAGTAGCTAAAAAGTAGGGGCAAAAAAGTCCTGCCAAAGTCACATCGGTTGTCATGTTACAATTTAGTCAATAAAGGTCTACTACTGGAGCGAAACCGAGTGCTTTGACGCTCGCCGTTAGGCCCCACAACCTCTGAGAGGCTTGGAAGTGGCCTCCCCTGAGAGCTGGATTCCCAAGGATTGTCTGTGTAAATTCCTAGCCCGCTAGGCTGAAATTAAGCGACCTAAAGTCGTGCCGAAGTCAAATCGGTCGTCATGGTACTCGAGCGAAACTGAGTGCTTTAACGGTCGCCGCTCGGCTCCACAGCCGTACAGAGACTCGGGGGAGGACTCCCCTGAAAGCTGGATTCCCACCGATAATTTGTTTCAAATCTTAGCCCACTAGCTCAAAAGTAAGCGCTAAAAAGTCCTGCCAAAATCACGTAGGTCGTCATGTTACAATTTAGTCAATAAAGGCCTACTACTGGAACGAAACTGAATGCTTTCACGCTCGCCGTTCGGCCCCACAACCTCCGAGAGGCTTGGAAGAGGCCTCCCCTGAAAGCTGGATTCCCACCTATCGTTTGTTTCAAATTTTAGCCCACTAGCTCAAAAGTAGGCGCTAAAAAGTCCTGCCAAAATCACATAGGTCGTCATGTTACAATTTACTCAATAAAGGCCAACTACTGGAGAGAAACCGAGTGCTTTGACGCTCGCCGTTCGGGCCCATGACTTCTGAGAGGCTTGGAAGAGGCCTCCCCTGAAAGCTGTATTCCCACCGATCGTTTGTTTCAAATCTTAGCCCACTAGCTCAAACGTGAGCGCTAAAAAGTCATGCCAAAGTCACATAGGTCGTCATGTTACAATTTAGTCAATAAAGGCCTACTACTGGAGCGAAACCGAGTGCTTTAACGCTCGCCGTTCGGCCCCACGACCTCTGAGAGGCTTGGAAGTGGCCTCCCCTGAAAGCTGGATTGCCAAGGATCGTCTGTGTGAATTCCTAGCCCGCTAGGCTGAAATTAAGCGACCTAAGGTCGTGCCGAAGTCAAATCGGTCGTCATGGTACTCGAGCGAAACTGAGTGCTTTAACGGTCGCCGCTCGGCCCCACAGCAGTCCAGAGACTCGGGGGAGGCCTCCCCTGAAAGCTGGATTCCCACCGATCGTTTGTTTTAAATCTTAGCCCACTAGCTCAAACGTAAGCGCTAAAAAGTCCTGCCAAAATCACATAGGTCGTCATGTTACAATTTAGTCAATAAAGGCCTATTACTGGACCGAAACTGAGTGCTTTAAGGCTCGCCGCTCAGCCCCACAGCCGTCCAGAGACTCAGGGGAGGTCTCCCCTGAAAGCTTGATTCCCACCGATCGT